>NW_027445508.1:0-66772 GCF_035582795.1 Mycteria americana | reverse complement strand
TGCCATGGGGCACTCCAACGTCCCAAGCCTGGCTGAGCTGCTCCCGCTCCTGATGCTGGTGCTGCAGCTCAGCCTGGTCTCTGCCATGCTGCGGGCCAAGCGGCTCAGGGTAGGTGACGGGTGCACCACACCGCACTGTGCCGTGGTGTGGTGTGTGGTGGGGTGAAGTGGCGTGGGGTGGTGTGGCGTGGTATAGCATGTGGTGGCATGCCGCTGCGGGCTGTGCTGTGGCGTGGTGTGTATGGAGTTGCATGTGGGGGCTGCTGCGTGGGGCTGGGAGCTGCTCCCGTCTCAGCCAGCTCCTGGGGGTCCTGCAGAGATGGTGGAAGAAGTCCAAGCGTCGGACGAGGACGGCGAGAGCCCGGCCGGAGGAGCAGAGTGGTGAGTGGCCCCGGCACTGAGTGCCCTGCAAACGGCCGAAATCCCACAGCAGCCCTGACCCGGGGCTGTGCTGGGGGCTGCCGGCCGTTCACTCCGTCTCCTCTCTTGGCAGATTCTCTGCCAGCGGATGGAGCAATGGACAAGCCCAGGCAGAGCCTGGAGATGTGGTGAGTGTGGGGGAGACCCCCAGATCCTGCCCCAGACCCTCACCCCGTACCCTGACCCTGCCCACGCTGGGCAGCCCTGCCCGCGGGCCGAGGACGGGGTGCTGCCCGTGGGTCCCGCTGGAGGGGCCGGGGTGCAGCGGGGTCTCTTCCCTCTTCTCCTCTGCAGGGCGAGCACAGAGGCCTTGAGCAGGGAGCGCCTGTCCCCGCGGGCCCCGCTGGCCTCTATGGACTCCCTGGGCTCCCTGGACTCCTCTTCCCTCGGCTCCTTCTACTCCTTCCCAGAGCCCTGGCCTGGCGCGATGGCAGAGCTGGCGGCGCTCACCCGGTCGGGAACCCCCCGGTCCCCCAAGGCTCTCGAGGGGCTGGTCGGGGAGCCAGGGCCGGCCCTTGGCCAGGACACCACACTGGAGATGCCCACGGGGATCGAGCAAGAGCGGGTCTCTTGGGATCGTGAGGACAGGGCGCAGAGCTCCATGGACGTGGATCTTCCCCCCCACAGCCTCTTGGCCATGGCCACAGCCAAGGGGCAGGTGGTCCTCGAGCTCATCCGCGCTCTCCAGGCCACCCAGGCTGTGACCGAGAAGTACTGTGAGCTGCTGCAGGTGGCACTGGCCCAGTGGGGAGAGGCGGTGGGGGGCGGCGGAGGGGCCTGCGGTGGGAGCCCTGCCCGGGAGCCCTCCCTCCCCCCCACCCAGATGGAGGTGCAAGACCAGCTGGGGCTGTTGGGGGCCAGCGTGTGGCCTTGGAGCGGAGCTGCCATGGGTGGATGCACATGTGGCGAAGGCTGTGGATCCGGGACCAGAAAGAAGCAGCCTCCTCCTCCTTAGAAAAAAAATACAATAATAATAATAATAATAAATTGTAATGAAAAGGAAAACAACAAGACAGCGAGAGAGGAACAAAAGCCAGAACAAAACCCAACTGATGCAACCTCTCACCAGGTGCCGACCGACACCCAGCCAGTCCCCGAGCAGCGATCTCTGTCCCCTGGCCAACTCCCCCCAGTTTCTATACTGAGCGTGACATCGCATGGTATGGAATAGCCCTTGGGCCAGTTTGGATCAACTCTCTCGGCTGTGCCCCCTCCCAGCTTCTTGTGCGCCCGGCAGAGCACGGGGAGCTGAAAAGTCCTTGACCAGTGTAAGCAGTACTTAGCAACAACTACAGCATCAGCGTGTTACCAACATTATTCTCATACTAAATCCAAAGCACAGCACTATACCAGCTACTGGGAAGAAGATTAACTCTATCCCAGCCAGAACCAGGACAGCGCCCACCCCTTATTCTATACCATCTTCGTCATGCCCAGGTTCTACCCTTTCTGATACATTCCAATTGATCTCCACCACTTTCCCTGTCTTTTGATATATGCACACAGATATCATTCCCTTGGTCTGTGGGCCATCCCCCTAAAATGTCCGTTGGGTTCATTTAGTCCGTGACTTTGGGCTCCATCTGGCATAACGGTCCTTCAGGGCAGGAGAGGTGGTGTGTGGTGCTGGCTTGTTGCACGCTGAGGCCAGTTCTGGTTCCATCACCGCTGCACTTTGCTTGCTTTCATCAATGTTCGTTCTCCATTAACCTGGGCGATTCTTACTGTAATACCGTTGATATGGCATATAGCAACCATGGTTGTGATTACATGCAGTATTTTATAGCAATTAACATCAGACCATTCAGTCCATTGGCTATTCTCACCCAAAATCTAATCCCCTTGAGGTACACAGCGGGCTTCCCCATCCTTTCGCATGACCCACCAAGCGCACCCGGGTCCTTGAGCAAAAGCAATCCCACGAAGGCGTTTGCCTTTGCCCGAGGCAGGAGCAACCCAGACTGTCTTCCCTGGCCTATTTTTTACGGGCACTACAGGGACTTTATCCCCTTCTACAGTACGTCAGAGCTTTGATTGGGCAGGGCCAGCTCCATTGACAGATCCCCTAGTGTTGACTACCCAGGTGGCCTTTGCTAAATGTGTATCCCGACGTTTGAATGTCCCAGCACCCGTTGCTCTCAGCGTAGTCTTTAAGAGTCCATTGTATGGTTTGATTTTCCCGGAGGCTGGTGCGTGACAGGGGATGTGATATACCCGCTCGATGCCGTGCTCCTTGGCCCAGGTGTCTCTGAGGTTGTTTGGGAAATGAGTCCCGTTGCCCGACTCAATTCTCTCTGGGGTGCCGTGTCGCCATGGGACTTGCTTTTCAAGGCCCAGGAGAGCGTTCCGGGCGGTGGCATGGGGCACGGGATATGTATCCAGCCAGCCGGTGTTGTCCCCAAAATCGGGCTTCACGTACCCGGTGTGCAAAATGCCAATACACGCACAGAGCAGAGGTATTCTATTGCATGTTTGCGCAGCTACGGGTGCCTGTCTCAAGACAGCACGCCACGCGTTCAAATTAACAGTCATTGATACACAAAGCATTAACATATTCAACTTCCTAATACACATGCAATATTCTTCTATTAAATGATTGGTTAAAGTCTCTTCGCCCAGCGTGTAAATTAGTGCGCACGCTTAGTTGTTCTTCTTCAACTTCATCCTTTCAGTCGGTGGTATAATTGGGGTAGGTGGTGCGTGAGTCGGTGGTCGCGAGCTCCCCCTGCCCGCATTACCTTTCCCCTAGTTTCCTACTTTCTTGGCAGATCTCAGCGGTTCTTCATGGTTTACTAACTAGACCAGTGACACATCAGTTACACTTCTGCTTTCGACAGCCACATGCTGCTTCTCAGACCAAGGAACGTTGTCTAAGTTCCTATGGAGACAGGGTCGGGCTCTACGATGGATTTCTATAGCAACGTCAGCATTATGGGAATTGTATACTTACCTTTGATTATTACAACAATTCCCCCCTTTGAGACTTATCGAAATCCAATTTTTCGACAAGTCTCACTTCTGTTTTGTACAACTAACAGATGGGATGGAGATGTTTGTCTAGTGATTAGACTTTTTAAACGTCTAAACGTGACACAAACAGTTATTACAATTATTACGAAGATAATTCAATTCTGTACTAGACTTTGTAACCATCCTCTCAGGGAGAATCCTAAACCATGTGAAACCTTATGAAGCCATCCTGTTTCCACTTTTCCTTTAGTGGCTCGTCTGGCCAAGGTTGAATGTAGACAAGATCTCCCGGCTGAAAAGGATGGACAGGGGTATCCAAAGGCCAAGGTGTCCTCTCATTTAAATACCTATGAAACAAAGAGAAGATCTTCAAAAGAGAAATTAAATACCCTTTAACTGTTCCCTGTCCTTTAATGTACGTTTGATAGGATATGCTTGTGCATATATTATCTCAAAGGGGCTTACTCTTTCTCCGGTTCTTGGAGTTACCCTAACTCTCAATAGGGCCTAAGGTAGGGCTCCTACCCGTTTGAGGTGAGCTTCCTGACACAATTTTGGAATTTGCCTCTTCAGAGTCCGATTCATTCGCTCTCTCTTTCCACTGGATTGAGGTCTCCATGGGGTATGGAGATCCCATTTTATTTTCAAAATTTTTGATACTCCCTGTACTGCTTCTGCTATGAAATGAGGTCCGTTATCAGAAGATATTCCTTCTGGAACACCAAATCTAGGAATTCTTTCTTTTAACATTACTTTCATTACCTCTCTTGCCTTATTGGTGCGACAGGGGAAAGCTTCAGGCCAACCAGGTAAAGAACTGGCTGGACGGCCGGGCCCAAAGAGTGGTGGTGAATGGAGTTTACTCCGGTTGGCGGCCGGTCACAAGCGGTGTTCCCCAGGGCTCGGTGTTGGGGCCAGTTCTGTTTAACATCTTTATCAATGATCTGGACGAAGGGATCGAGTGCACCCTCAGTAAGTTTGCAGATGACACCAAGTTGTGTGGGAGTGTTGATCTGCTGGAGGGTAGGCAGGCTCTGCAGAGGGACCTGGACAGGCTGGATCGATGGGCTTGGGTGAATTGTATGAGGTTTAACAAGGCCAAGTGCAAGATCCTGCACTTGGGCCACAGCAACCCCATGCAACGCTACAGGCTTGGGGAAGAGTGGCTGGAAAGCTGCCTGGCAGAGAAGGACCTCGGGGTGTTTGTTGACAGCCGCCTGAATATGAGCCAGCAGTGTGCCCAGGCGGCCAAGAAGGCCAATGGCATCCTGGCCTGTATCAAAAATAGCGTGGCCAGCAGGACTAGGGAAGTGATTGTGCCCCTGTACTCGGCACTGGTGAGGCCACACCTCGAATACTGTGTTCAGTGTTGGGCCCCCCACTACAAGAGGGATATTGAGGTACTGGAGCATGTACAGAGAAGGGCAACGAAGCTGGTGAAGGGTCTGGAGCAGAAGTCTTATGAGGAGCGGCTGAGGGAGCTGGGACTGTTTAGCCTGGAGAAAAGGAGGCTGAGGGGAGACCTCATCGCTCTCTACCGCTGCCTGAAAGGAGGCTGTAGAGAGGTGGGGTCGGTCTCTTCTCCCAGGTAACAAGTGATAGGACAAGAGGAAATGGCCTCAAGTTGCGCCAGGGGAGGTTTAGACTGGATATTAGGAAATTTTTCTTCACCGAGAGGGTTATCAAGCATTGGAACAGGCTGCCCAGGGAAGTGGTTGAGTCGCCATCCCTGGAGGTATTTAAAGGACGTTTGGATGAGGTACTTATAGACATGGTGTAGTGGTGGTTTTTGGCAGTGTTAGGTTTATGGTTGGACTCGATGATCTTAAAGGTCTTTTCCAACCTATATGATTCTGTGATTCTGTGATTTCTGTGAACCAGAAAAAGTATCTACCAGGACTAACAAACGTTTATACCGGTTACATCTAGGTAACTAGGACAGATCTATTTGCCACTACTCCCCGGGCATTATTCCTCATTTTACATTTCCTCCTATTGTTTTCTTTTCCACCTTTGGATTGTTAGCACAACATACGGAACATTTTTTTAACACTATGATGTCGGCAATACTTTGCATTTGTGGTCCCATAACATATTTTGTTTTGCAGTAAGGACCAATGCGTCAGAGCCCCTATGCGTTTCTTGGTGCAATTTCTTGAATGCAAATTCCATTATCCTTTTGGGGATTAGAAGTTGGTTTCAAGGTGTCATCCACCATCCCTGTTCGTTTTTATACAATCCAATTGTTCAGCTAATTGATCTTCCTTTTCAGTGTATTGTGGTGGAGTTAGTTCTAGACGACGTCCTGGGATTAAAGCTCCTTCCACATTCGACCTTTTCAGGGCTGCTTCTTTTGCAGCTATGTCCGCTTTCCGATTTCCCTGATTAGATCACTGTTCCCTTTTTGGGGTGCGCCCTGCAATGAATTATTGCAGCTTTCTTTGGCTGTAATACAGCTAATTTCAGTTCCATATTTAACAGGAGTTCCTTGTCAGTTTACAAGTCCCCTTTCTTTCCAAATTGCCCTGTGAGCATGGGCAACTCCAAAAGCATAGTTTGGATCTGTGAAAGTATTAGCCTTTTCCCAGTACTTTTCTTCTGGAGCTCGAGTTAGAGCAATCAATTGCACCTTCTGGGCTGAAGTATTTTGAGGCAAAGATTCGGCTTCCAAAGCATGGTCTCTGGTCACTACTGCATATCCAGCCCATCGCTTTCCTCCGGACATGAAACTTGAGTTAGGGCTCCTAAAGCCACCTGCTGCCTCTCATGCACAGATAGCTGAAAGGGTTCTTCTAAATTTGGAAGTCCTCATGCAGGGGCTTCCATAAGTCTTTTCTTGATTTCCTCAAAACACTTTTGACACTCAGCAGTCCATTCAAATAGTCCCTCCGGAGCCTTGATGGCAGCATGCGGTGGTTTAGCGATCGCTCCAAAACTAGGAATCCACAGCCCACACCGTCCAGCCCTACCCAAGAATCCTCTCCGCTCTTTTTTTGATGCAGGCACAGCAATTCTGCCAACTGCCTCCTTCCGCTCTGCGCTCAATTTCCTCTGTCCCTGCGTGATTTCAAATCCCAGGTATCGAACTCTATCTTTTGCTATTTGTGCCTTTTGTTTTTGGAGACGTGATATCCTGCGAGTCCTGCAAAGTTCAGCAAACTAACTGTAGCTTCAAAACATTCACTGTACTTGCTTGAGCCAATTAATAAACCATCACCATATTGCAACAAGGTCATGTGTCCATTATTACCTTGCCATCGTTCCAATTCTTCTGCCAGTAGGTTACCAAATAACGTTGGGCTGGTTTTGAATCCTGTGGTAGTACAGTCCAACATAATTGAGTCTTTCGTCCGGTGGTCGGGCTTTCCCATTCGAAAGCAAAGATGCGCTGACTCTGTTCATCCACCGGAATGCAAAAGAAAGCATCTTTTCAATCTAGAACTGTAAAATACAGATGATTTTCAGGGATGGAAGCAAGGGAAGTATAGGGCTTTGGCACCGCAGGGTGGACATCGACTGTGTGAGAGTTAATTTCCCACAGGTCCTGTACCAACCCATATTCTTGAGAATTCGGCTTTCTTACTGGCAAAATGGCAGTATTACATTCTGATTGACACTCCCGTAATAGCCCATATTCTACAAAAGAATTAATGAGTGCTTCCAGTCCTTTCCGCCCCTCTCATCCCATAGGGTATTGTTTCTTTCTTACCGGTTGGGCTCCAGAGTTCAACTCAGTTTGGACTGGGGAAACGCTTTTTGCTCGTCCCGGCTTCCCCGACGCCCATACCAGCGGTATCGCTGCATTCAATCCTTCTTCGGGAACGTCGGCATTTTCATCCCTTTCACCTTGAGTCAGCAGACCCATTTGTGCTTTCCAGGCGTTTTCTGGGGGAATGTGCAGCTGTACCAAATTTTCAGAAGAAGTTATTTGTGCATTTAACTTGCACAGCAAATCTTGCCCCGACAATGGCAAGGGGCACTCTGGCATGTAAAGAAATGAACGACTTACCGTGGTATTTCCAATTGTACACTCCACTGGTTGTAAGAATGACCTTCGAGTCCTTTTCCCGGTGGCACCAATGACACTAGTCTTGATTTTACTTAAAGGTCCTGTACAATCAGGTAGGACGAGTGAGTTGCTCCGCTATCTATTAAGAAATCTATTGTTTCGTTCCCCAGCTTTGCTGGAACAAGAGGATCGGCTGGGGAAACTTTAATATATTCCTCCGGCCCCCTGCAGGCCAATCCCATCTCTGCCAATACCTCAGCAACTGCCTCTGCTCCTCTTTCCTGGTCATTCGAAAGGCATGGGCAATCTCTTTTCCAGTGGCCCTCTCGCTTACAATACGCACACTGCTTCGCTCCGAAAGGAATATCACTATGACTTTCCCCGGTATTCCCACGATTTCCTCCTCTACCTCGAAAGCCTCCTCTAAAATTTCCTCTGCCTCCTCCTCTGCCTCTTCCTTGCCCTTCTGACAAGGTGGCCAACAAGGAAGCTTGTAATTTTGATTTCTTTTGTTTTTCCTTTTCCCGGTTATTACAACCTTTGCAAGCAGTTGATAATAATGGGGATATCGTCATGCCATCAGCACCATCCACTTTCTGCAATTTCTTTCTAATGTCGGGTGCTGCCTGACCAATGAACAACACATTAAGAAGTCTAGAATCATTCTCATCCGCGGGGTCCAAATTAGCCCGCTTCCCAGCTGCTTCACATAATTTTTCAGAAAAGACCCATGGGGGGTCTTCATCTCCCTGTCGTATTTCACACAGTTTTGCCCAGTTCTGTGGCTTCTGGATTCCACGCTGGATTCCACACAGAATACATTTTTGGCATTCTCTTATTCCCTGTGACCCTCCACCAGTGTTTGGATCCCACCCGGGCTCCCCCCTGGGGAGACAGGCATCTAGGTATTCTCTGTAGTAAACAAATATTCCAAAAGAGCCTGACTGTCACCCCAATTAGGATTAGGAGTCATCATTACAGTTTTATGAGGCGCAACTAACACCTCAACATCCTCATCCTTTTCCTCTGTACCATTCGTTTTTGTTTTACAGCTTGTACAACGAGAATTGCTATTCTTTTTCTTGACCAAATAGACACCATTTTGGTAGTTAGAATCCACAAGCCCACAGTTCTTCCAACTTCCCAATTGTTTCTTAAAGCAAAGAACACATCTACATACGGTATTTCATCCCATTTTTCACTCCTTCGACAGAATAACATTAATTGTAATACGGTATTATACTTCTTAGATCCATTTTCAGGCCATTTTTCACCATCATCCAATTGATATTGCGGCCGCCATTGATTACGATATCGTTTCGCTACCGATCGCTACCGATCGCTACCGATTCGCTACCGTATCGCTACCGATAAAGCCTAATCTGATGTTTCCTACCCTATTCACAGACCCAGAACAGAATGGGGGACGTCTCCCACCACTAAAACAGGCGGTAGAAACAGTATGCTGCTGCGGCGTACCTCTCTTCGATGCGCCTCACGCAGAGCCCAGATGGGACAAAATGTCCCCAGATGCAGGCTACTTCCCAAAGGACTTTTCCTTTTTCCCTTGATCAGGTAAGGCCTCTTTTCCAACAGCGTTGCACCGTTGTGTCGCTTACCGCCTGACTGCAGGAGAGGAGCCGATGGAGTCCCCGATCAACAGGTCGGTGCGCGCTGCGGTTCTCCTCCCCAACATCCACATGAGGTGAATTGTGTGGTTATATTTGATTATCACAACACCGGTGGTTGCTTCCACCATTGTAAGCACATGGCGCTTGCCTTGGCGGGTTTCTGGGAGTGGGATAGAATGGATCTGCCAGGCCTCCCCATATTTCTATTTCAGCCATCGTCCTCCGTGCCAGCGAGCCTTTAACCGCTTGACTGCAGATCCACCTGCTGGTTGTTTTGATGTTCCTCAGTGGCCCGGCTCTTGGGTATGTGAGCATCTACGTGACGTATTTTACAACCAGGTTCTCCACCCGGGCAGCAATGTCTTGCCACGCTGCGGCAGCCCAGACAGGTTTGCCTCTGCGCTGCCAGTTGCTCCGCTTCCACTGCTGCAAGCACCCCCACAGAGCAATTGCACTTAAACGTGACCCCCTCACTCCACGTAGCATCAGATGCATGAGGCGTAGAGGGGACCCTCCCTTTGGACATCCAGCCCAGCACCAGCAGTCGGGGTGCCAGCAGGAGCTGTGCTTCAGGACCAACCACTTCCAAAGCAGCTCGAACCCCTTCATATGCTGCCAGTATCTCTTTCAAGTTGGAGTACAGCGGGCCTGGGATCCTCTGTATCCCCGACTCCAAAACCCTAAGGGTCAACCTCGAGTCTCCCCTGGTGCTTTCTGCCAGAGGCTCCAGGTAGGGCCATTCTCCTGTCGCAGATGGAGTGAGTGTGCACTTCACTCGTTAGAGAAAAGTAAAAAAATATAGTTTATTGATACAGAATAGGGAGTTAACAAAGTTCAATGCGACAGTGTTTTAATAAGATTCGATGGCGAGGTGCACTTGATTATTTACTGCATAGAGGACAGGGTCAGACAAAACTGTCAGGGAGACCCTCCCGTTGAGTCATGAGGTTCGGAAAAGATCCCCTTGCTTTCTAAACTCCTTCTCAGAGAGGAGTCTAGGTGCGGCTAGATCCAGTCCTAGTCCCAGACTTGGTCAACGGTTTATGTCTAAAGGATTATATATGTGCGCAATCAATCCTTTATATCACTTAGCTAAGATTTCAAAGTTTAGCATGCTATTAGTCACTTACCGAGGATCTGTTGCGGCAAGGAATCTCTCAACCTCGAGGAGTAACCTTGAGAGGCGTCCCTGCTCAAGGGGAGATCCTGGCGTGCAGCCCGCTGCCGTGCAGGAGAGCTCAAAGGGCTCTTGGGCTGCTCACTATTTATGGGGGATAAGATGACTGACTCATAGTCATATTTGCATGCCGACCACAGGTTTTAGTTTCTTGGGTGGGTGCACAACACAATAGCCCTAGGCACAACACAATAGCCCAACACAGGCTATTGTTGGGCTAATAGCCCAACCCTTAGGTTATTGTGTTGTTATCTGTCTCCTGAATCCACTTTGAGCCGATGGTGACCAGATGCATCCATTTACAATCACCACTGGTGGTTATCACCTAAGCAGGGTTGCAGGAGATAAAGGTCGAGGGCGGGGGAAGCACACCATCACATCTCCCCGGCTGCGGTGTAGAGCACATTCTTTACATCTTGCCCTGCCTGGACTGGCCCAAGGGCTACTGCGTGAACTGTCTCCCGTTCAATGTGTTCAAAGGCTTGGCGTTGCTCAGGGCCCCACTTGAAATCGTTCTCCTTCGGGGTCACTTGATAGAGAGGGCTTGCGATCAGACTGTAATTTGGAATATGCATTCTCCAAAAACCCACAACGCCTAAGAAAGCTGGTGTTTCCTTTTTGCTAGTTGGTGGAGACATGGCTGTTACTTTGTTGGTCACACCCACTGGGATCTGACGACGTCCACCGGGCCATTTTATTCCTAAAAACTGGATCTCCTGTGCAGGTCCCTTGACCTTACTTTGCTTTATGGCAAAACCGGCTTTCAGGAGGATTTGGACTCTTTTCTTCCCTTTCTCAAAAACTTCTTCTGCTGTATTGCCCCACGCGATGATGTCATCAATGTATTGCAGATGTTCGGAGCTTCACCCTGTTCCAGTTGTGCTGGTTATGGCTGGGATAGAGTTAATTTTCTTGATAGTAGCCAGTATGGGGCTATGGTTTGGATTTGTGCTGAAAACACTGTCGATAACACGCTGATGCTGTAGTTGTTGCTAAGTACTGCTTACACTGGTCACGCACTTTTCAGCTCCCCGTGCTCTGCCAGGCGCTCGGGAAGCTGGGAGGGGGCACAGCCAGGACAGTTGGTCCAAACTGCCCAAAGGGCTATTCCATACCATATGGCGTCATGCTCAGTATAGAAAGCTGGGGAAGAAGAAAGTAGAAGGAAAGAGGGGACATTGGGAGTGATGGCGTTTGTCTTCCCAAGTCACCGTTACCCCTGATGGAGCCCTGCTTTCCTGGAGATGGCTGAACCCCTGCCTGCCCAAGGGAAGGAGGGAATGAATTCCTCGCTTTGCTTTGCTTGCGTGCGGCTTTTGCTTTCCCTATTAAACTGTCTTTATCTCAACCCACGAGTGTTCTCACTTTTACCCTTCCGATTCTCTCCCCCATCCCAGTGGGGGGGAGTGAGCGAGCGGCTGCGTGGTGCTCAGTTGCCGGCTGGGGTTAAACCACGACACCAGTGCAGTCTGGATCAGTCCCTGGCAAATGGTGGGGCTGTGTTTCCACCCCTGGGGCAGTCGATTCCAGGTGGACTGGACGCCCCTCCAGGTGAAAGCAAGCTGTGGCCTGCACTCTGCTGCCAAAGGCATTGAGAAAAACGCATTAGCGATATCAGTTGTGGCACACCACTTGGCTGCCTTTGACTCCAGGTCGTGCTGAAGTTCTAGCATAGAATCATAGAACCATAGAACCATAGAATCATAGAATGCTTTGGATTGGAAGGGACCTTTACAGGTCCCCTAGTCCAACCCCCCTGCAAGAGCAGGGACATCTGTAACTAGATCAGGTTGCTCAGAGCCGCCCATCCAACCTGACCCTGAATGTCTCCAGGGATGGGGCCTCCACTCTGGGCAACCTCTTCCAGTGCTTCCCCAGCCTCATTGTGAAAAATTTCTTTCTTAAATCCAGTCTAAATCTGCCCTCCCTTAGTTTAAAACGATTGCACCTTGTCCTGTCACAACAGGCCTTGCTAAAAAGTCTGTCCCCCTCTTTCCTGTAGGCCCCCTTTAAGTAATGTAAAGCTGCTATAAGGTCTCCCGCAGCCTTCTCTTCTCCAGGCTGAACAACCCCAACTCTCTCAGCCTCTCCTCGTAGGAGAGGTGCTCCAGCCCTCGCATCATTTTCGTGGCCCTCCTCTGGACTCGCTCCAACAGCTCCATGTCCTTCTTGTGCTGAGGGCTCCAGAGCTGGACGCAGCACTGCAGGCGAGGTCTCACCGGAGCAGAGCAGAGTGGCAGAATCCCCTCCCTCGACCTGCTGGCCACGCTTCTTTGGATGCAGCCCAGGATACGGTTGGCCTTCTGGGCTGCGAGCACACATCGTTGGCTCATGTCCAGCTTTTCGTCCATCAGTACCCCCTAGTCCTTTTCGGCAGGGCTGCTCTCGATCACATCATCGCCCAGCCTGTATTGAAACTGAGGATTGCCCCGACCCAGGTGTAGGACCCTGCACTTGGCCTTGCTGAACTTCATGAGGTTCACACAGGCCCACTTCTCCAGCTTGTCCAGGTCCCTCTGCATGACATCCCGTCCTTCTGGCGTGTCAACTGCACCGCTCGGCTTGGTGTCATCCGCCAACTTGCTGAGGGTGCACTCGATCTGGCTGTCAATGTCACTGATGAAAATATTGAACAGCCCTGGTCCCAGTACGGCTCAAAGCGGATTCGGGAGACAGAGAACGCCACCATAGCCAAGGGCTAACTTGAGCAATGTGCCCAGCTAACCACAGTGCTGGTCAATGGCCGACTCAAGCCACATTTGGAAGAAACTAAAATCGGTGGTCGGGATGCAAATATGACTATGAGTCAATCATCTCACCCCCATAACTGGAGAGCAGCCCGAGAGCCCTTTGAGCAATCCTGCACGGCACCGGGCCGCACGACAGCATCTCCCCTTGAGTAGGGAGGCCTCCCAAGGTTACGCCTGCTGCTGAGATCCCTCCCTCCTCGATATGGAGACATTCCTTGCCACAACAGGTCCTTGGTAAGTGACTAATGGCTTGCTAAACTTTGTGAGCTTCGCTAGGGCTATATCTTAGGTTGATTGTGCACATATAATCCTTTAGAGTGAAGTGAACCTCTCCATCTGCGACAAACTGGCGTAGTTGGCGGGATGGCAAGGAGTATCACCGATTATTTTCGGAGGCATGGAGTGAACCTGAGGCCCAGCTTCTCAGAAGAGTGGGCTCGTGACAACTGGCATCGTTGGGAAGCCGTTGAAGAGCACCTAGAGGTAACCAGGGGCCGTACAAAGGACGGCAAAGGGCAAGGAGTTATCTGCAAGAGGCTAGGCACCTGTTTAGAAGCTGCATATCAAGAAAGGGAGAACAGAAATAGAGAGGAGCAGGACCTAGAGAAAGAAACAGAAGGTAGAAAGGCAGATGAGTTGCTACTGTCTTTATAAACCAAACAAGTGCAGAAAGAGTTACAGGAGGAAGAGGAGAAAGGGCAAAAGTTGGGAGAAAAGGTCAAGACGATGCTTATGCAGGGACACCACTTGTCACTGATCTCCATCTGGACATTGAGCCATAGACCACCACCCTCTGGATACGAACATCCACCCAATTCCTTATCCAATAAACACTTGTTCAGCTGTCCTTGGCTGGAGGGCCAGGTGTGCGGGCCCTTCTTCTCCTTCTCCTTCTCCTTCTCCTTCTCCTTCTCCTTCTCCTTCTCCTTCTCCTTCGCCTTCGCCTTCGCCTTCGCCTTCGCCTTCTCCTTCGCCTTCGCCTTCGCCTTCGCCTTCTCCTTCTCCTTCTCCTTCGCCTTCGCCTTCGCCTTCTCCTTCTCCTTCTCCTTCTCCTTCTCCTTCTCCTTCTCCTTCTCCTTCGCCTTCGCCTTCGCCTTCTCCTTCTCCTTCTCCTTCTCCTTCGCCTTCGCCTTCGCCTTCTCCTTCGCCTTCGCCTTCGCCTTCGCCTTCTCCTTCTCCTTCTCCTTCTCCTTCTCCTTCTCCCCCTCGCTGAAGCACCCCCAGCTCCCCCATCCTGCAGACCATGGGCTTCCAGCAGCTGCCATCCCTGACTTCCAGGGGGACATTCCAGGGGGACACCCGTCCTGAGCCGCTCGCACCCACCCGTACCAGCCAGGGAAGGGCGTGGGAGGCCACTGGGTGTCACAATGGGGGTCCCTGCCTGCCCCACGGGGTCACAATGGGGGTCCTAGCCAGCCCCACGATGTCACAAAGGGGGTCCCTGCCTGCCCCACGGGGTCACAAAGGGGGGCGTGCCTGCCTGCCGTACTATAAAGGAGGGTGCAGCTCCCCGCGGGAGCAGGCAGCAGGCGGTGGGCACCGCAGTCTGGCCTCATCTCGGCAGACTGCAGCCTCAGCCACACCAGCAGTGTTGGGGGTCCCGTCACTGCCCACCCAGGAGGTCCCTGGGGATCCGCGCGGCGGGCCTCTGCTGCTGACCCGGAGTGCCGCAGCTGCACCGCAGCCGCTGCCATGGGGCACTCCAACGTCCCAAGCCTGGCTGAGCTGCTCCCGCTCCTGATGCTGGTGCTGCAGCTCAGCCTGGTCTCTGCCATACTGCGGGCCAAGCGGCTCAAGGTAGGTGACCGCTGGACCGCACCACACTGCACCGCACTGCACCGCAGCGTGGAGTGTGGTGGGGTGGAGTGGTGTAGTGTGGGGTGGTGTAGGGTGGTGTAGCGTAGTGTGGATGGGGGGCTGCGGCGTGGGGGGCTGCGGCGTGGGGCTGGGAGCTGCTCCCATCTCAGCCAGCTCCTGGGGGTCCTGCAGAAATGGTGGAAGAAGTCGAAGCGTCGGACGAGGACGGCGAGAGCCCGGCAGGAGGACCACACTGCGTCTGCTCCCTCAGCAGGTTCTTCGCCAGCAGATGGAGGAGTGGAGAAGGCCAGGCAGACCCTGGAGATGTGGTGAGTGCTGGGGGAGACCCCCAGGTTCTGCCCCAGATCCTCACCCTGTACCCTGACCCTGCCCACGCTGGGCAGCCCTGCCCGCCGGCCGAGGACAGGGTACTGCCCGTGGGTCCCACTGGTGGGGCCGGGGTGCAGCGGGGTCTCTTCCCTCTTCTCCTCTGCAGGGCGAGCACAGAGGTGTCGAGCAGGGAGCGCCTGTCCCCGCGGGCCCCGCTGGCCTCCATGGACTCCCTGGGCTCCCTGGCCTCGTCTTCCGTGAGCTCCCTTTACTCCTTCCCGGAGCCCTGGCCCGGTGCGATGGCGGAGCTGGCAGCACTCACCCGCTCGGGACCCCCCCAGTCCCCCAAGGCTGAGAAGGGGCCGGCGGGGGACCCGGAGCCAGCCCTTGGCCACGACACCCCACTGGAGCTGCCAGCGGGGACAGAGCAGGAACGGGTCTCTGAGGACCGCGGGGACAGGGTGCAGAGCCCCGTGGACATGGAGCCGACCCCCGGCAGTCCCCCAGCCATGGCCACGGTCAAGGGGGAGCTCGTCCTCGAGCTCATCCGCATTCTCCGGGCCACCCAGGCGGTGCACGAGCAGCAATGTGAGCTGCTGCGGGCAGCGCTGGCCCAGTGGCGGGGGGCGGCGGGGGCCTGCAGTGGGACCCTCCCCGGGGAACTCTCCCTCCCCCCCACCAGGATGGAGGCGCAGGGGCAGCTGGGGGCCAGAGTGTGTCCCCAGTGCCTTGGCGTGGAGCTGCCGGGGGCGGATGTGGCCATGGAGAAGGACAAGGACACGGGAGCAGACCAAAGCAGCTCCATGGAGATGGAGAGCAGCAGCCCCACTGCGACAGGCAGCAGCCGCCCTATGGAATCGGGCAGGAGCAGCCCTGACGACCTGGGCAGGAGAAGCCCAAAGCAAGTGAAGAGGAGCAGCCCCATGGAGCCAGAAAGCAGCAGCTCCATGGGGCCAGGCAGGAGCAGCCCCACTGCTCTGGGCAGGAGCACCCTGGCAGAGCCCAGCCCACGGCGACGGGTGCCCATGGGCAGGACTGGTGGCCGGGCGTCCCCAGGGCCGTGCAGGGCAGGACGGTGCCTGTGTGAGGGCTGCGCCCGGCTCTGGAGCTGCCTGAAGACCTGGTGGAGACGCCGCTGCCGGCCCCGCCACGTTCACTTCTGCAAGCCCCCGTGGTGGCAGCGCTGGTCCCACAAGTCCAACGGGGTCCCCTACCACTGAGCAGCTGGGGGTCGCGGGGCTGGGAACCCCCCTGGGGCACCCCTACATCTGAAATGTTAAAAATTAAATGTTTTCTCTGTCTTTGGTGCCGGGCTTCATCTACCCATCCCGCGGCTGGGGTGCGACCCACTCACTGCCCAATCCCTTACAGGGACGAGCTGGCACAGGGCACCACTGGCACCCAGAAAACTGGGGGGGGGGTGGGGGTGTCTAGTCCCCCAGTGGGTGTGCTGGTGTCTGGGGGCCTGGGTGGGCTGGAGAAATGGCCCAGCAGGAACCTCGTGAAGTTCAAGCAGTGCCAAGTCCTGCCCCTGGGGAGGAACAAGCCCAGGCACCAGCACAGAGCTGAGGGCTCAGGGGGATCTCATCCGTGGGATCTCATCCACACCTGCGGGGAGGGTGCCAAGGGGACGGAGCCAGGCTCTTCCCAGTGGTGCCCAGTGCCAGGACCAGAGCCCATGGGCACACGCTGGAACACAGGAGGGTCCCTCTGCACAGCAGGAAACACTTTTCACTGGGAGGGTGGCCCAGCCCTGGCCCAGGTTGCCCAGGTGGAGTCTCCATCCTTGGAGGTACTCAAAACCCCCTGGACACGGTCCTGGGCCACCAGCTCTGGAGCTTGGACCCGATGGAGCCCAGAGGTGCCTCCAGCCTCAGCAGTCTGGTCCTGTCTCTGCCCCAACACCGAGCGGGTGCCTCCCTCCCCGGGCAGAGGCAGCTCAGGGCCCCGGGGCAGGTCAGAGGCCCCTTCCCACCACCAGCCCCAGCATGTCCTCGGTCCTGTCCCTGAGCACGGCCGGAGGGGCTGAGCCCCCAGACACTGCAGGCACCCAGCCCAGGCCTGTGCTGCGCTCGTGTGCTGGCACCTGTCCCCCTGGTCACCCCCCGCGAGGACCCGCCACCCCCTCAAGGCCGCCGTGACCGTGGGGTGAGGCTTGGGAGCAGAGCTGCAGGGCCAGAGTGTTAAAGGAGAAGCCGCTGCCCGAGCACTCACACACCGTTCAGCAGTCGCACACACACCACCCAAGACTTTACCTGCTGGCACCGCAGTCCCTTCGCAGCGGCAGCTCCACGGAGCTGACGGGTGCCCCTTTTCGACTCCTTGCTCACACACACACGCTCATCAAGTCCAACCATAAACCTAACACTACCAAGCCCACCACTACACCATGTCCCTGAGCACCTCATCCAAATGTCCTTTAAATACCTCCAGGGATGGCGACTCAACCACTTCCCTGGGCAGCCTCTTCCAGTGCTTGATAACCCTTTCAGTGAAGTAAAATTTCCTAATATCCAGTCTAAACCTCCCCTGGTGCAACTTGAGGCCATTGCCTCTCGTCCTATCACTTGTCACCTGGGAGAAGAGACCGACCCCACCTCTCTACAGCCTCCTTTCAGGCAGCTGTAGAGAGCGATGAGGTCTCCCCTCAGCCTCCTTTTCTCCAGGCTGAACAACCCCAGCTCCCTCAGCCGCTCCTCATAAGACTTCTGCTCCAGACCCTTCCCCAGCTCCGTTGCCCTTCTCTGGACACGCTCCAGCCCCTCAATGTCTCTCTTGTGGTGGGGGGGCCCAACACTGAACACAGCATTCGAGGTGCGGCCTCACCAGCGCCGAGTACAGGGGGACGATCACCACAGGGGCACGATCACAGGGGATACGACGTACACCAGACAAATTTATTGGTACAGCGGTGAAACCAGCTCGAGCCGAGTGTCTCCGGAGAGGGACCCAGAACAACGAAATCCCTGGGTAATTAGACCCTTACAGTCTAAATTCCCCTCCCCTCAGGAGACAGTCCGGACCAATAGTAGTATCAGGGTCTGGGGTCTTCCCGTTCTTCATTGGGCCCTTTCCTTGTGGGCCGATTCTTCTCTTCTCTCTCAGATTGCAGCTTCTGCTGAGGTTGAAGCCTCCTTATCTTTCTGGTTTGCACCGGTTTCAGGGGCCTTCCTTCATGTAGCCAAGTCAAAGTTCAGTGCACGGTCGGCGGATCCAGGTGCCAGTTCTTGGGGCCTAAGGCTTCAGCGAGCCTTGATGCTAATGCTAAAGTGACGACTACAACTGTCCTCCCTTTGCTTTTTTTTAATCAAGCATTCCTACTTAATATGTCAGACAAAGGTCAGACAACGCCCGCAAATTCTTTCAAGGCAAACAATTAACCACCGTGTTCGCATAGATAATATGATTACAAGTAACACATGAAGGCAAAGCACAATACTGTTATCATGGGATGTCACGTGGTTGGAGAGACAGTTGTCAATACTGGCATAGTAGTTTCACAAGTCACATTGACAAATCCCAAATTACCATTTATAACACACTGGGTCAATCGTTCACCTCCATCCAACGGGCCGGTCTTAGCTGGGATATACGTCCCTGGTAGGGCCAAATGTCTCCCAAAGAGAATTTCTGCTGCTGTCAGCCCTATGGGTTGTTGCGGGGCATTTTGCACATCCCGCAGGGCTAAGTGCAGTGCGTCCGGCCACTTCCAACCTGTGTTTGTAGATTTTCTTCCTACCTTTTCCTTTAAGGTTCTGTTTGAGCTTCCTACCTGTCCTGAGGATTGTGCGTGATAGGGAGTGTGCAAGTTCCTCTCTATACCTAGCGACTTATCTAGTTGACCGATTGTATTTGCTGTAAAATGGGCACCCCTGTCTGATTCAATTCATTTGGGAACTCCGTATCTGGGTATAATTTCCTTCAATAATGCTTTTATTACTCCTCCTGTCTCTGCTTTTCTTGTGGGGAATCTTTCTACCCAACCTGACACTTGATGAACTATAACTAGTAAGTGTTTGTATCTACTGGCGGATGGCATATCTGCGTCATCTATTTGTAATTGCTGAAAAGGGAAATAGGCCCATGGTCGTCCCCCTGACTCTGAACTCCACTTCATACTTGAAAACTTTTGGCAGGGTGGGCAGCTACTGCTGATCCTCTTTGCGGCGGCATTATTCCTGGTGCTGTCCATCTTTTTTGTACCTGGTTAGCCACTGCCTCTGCTCCTCCATGACCTTGGTCATGAAACCACCTAGCCATGGTCATTTGACGTGCCATGGTTGGAGGGAGCGGCTGACAGCGAGGACAGTCGGCCTGAGTCCTCGAGATGCGCGGGGTACGCTTGGGCACAGCCGAAGTCGAGCGGAGTTGAGCCAGGGGATATTGAGGCAACGGGAGCCAAGAGGGAAACTCCAGTGAAATGCCTCAAAGCACGCAAGGGGTGTTCTTCTATGAAGGAGGCACGGACGACAGCCCAGCTGAAGTGCCTCTACACCAATGCACGCAGCATGGGTAACAAGCAGGAGGAGTTGGAAGCCATTGTACATCAGGAAAACTATGATATGGTGGCCATCACGGAAACGTGGTGGGGTGACTCGCACAACTGGAGTGCGGCGCTGGATGGCTATAAGCTCTTCAGGAGGGATAGGCGAGGCAGGAGAGGTGGTGGGGTAGCCCTATACGTCAGGGAGAGTCTGGATAGTTTAGAGCTCGATGATGGTGATGATAGGGTGGAGTGCCTATGGGTCAGAATCAGGGGGAAGGCCAACAAGGCAGATATTGTGGTGGGAGTCTGTTACAGACCACCCAACCAGGATGAGGAGACAGATGAACTATTCTATAAGCAGCTGGGAGAAGCCTCACGATCGCTAGCCCTTGTTCTTGTGGGGGACTTCAACCTGCCAGATGTCTGCTGGAAATACAATACAGCAGAGAGGAAACAGTCCAGGAGGTTCCTGGAGCGTGTGGCAGATAACTTCCTGACGCAGCTGGTGAGTGAGCCAACGAGGGAAGGTGCCCCGCTGGACCTCTTGTTCACCAACAGAGAAGGACTTGTGAGCCATGTGATGGTTGGAGGCTGTCTTGGGCAGAGCGATCACGAAATGATAGAGTTTTTGATACGTGGAGAAGCGGCGAGGGGGGTCGGCAAAACTGCCACCTTAGACTTCCGGAGGGCGGACTTCAGCCTGTTTAGGAGACTGGTCGAGAGAGTCCCCTGGGAGGCAGCCCTAATGGGCAAAGGGGTCCAGGAAGGCTTGACATTCCTTAAGGAGGAAGTCCTAAAGGCACAAGAGCGGGCTGTCCCCAGGTGCCGAAAGACGAGCCGGCGGGGAAGAAGACCGGCCTGGCTGACTAGAGAGCTCTGGCTCGAACTGAGGAGAAAGAGGAGAGTCTACGACCTCTGGAAGAAGGGGCGGGCAACTCAGGAGGACTACAAAGGTGTAGCGAGGCTGTGCAGGGAGAAAATTAGAAGGGCCAAAGCTGAGCTAGAGCTCAGTCTGGCTGCTGCTATAAAAGACAACAAAACCCACTTCTTCAAATACATTAGCAGCAAAAGGAGAGCTCAGGAGAATCTCCAGCCCCTAGTAGATGGGGGAGGAAACACAGTGACCAAGGATGAGGAAAAGGCTGAGGTACTTAATGCCTTCTTTGCCTCAGTCTTTATTAGCAGGGCCGAATGTTCTACGGGTACCCAGCCCCTGGAGTTGGAAGATAGGGATGGGGACCAGACTGGAGCCCCCATAATCCAGGGGGAAATGGTGAGTGACCTGCTGCACCACTTAGACACTCACAAGTCTATGGGGCCTGATGAGATCCACCCGAGAGTGTTGAAGGAGCTGGCAGATGTGCTCACCAAGCCCCTTTCCATCATTTACCAGCAGTCCTGGCTAACTGGGGAAGTCCCTGCTGACTGGAGATTAGCGAATGTGACGCCCATCTTCAAGAAGGGCCGGAAGGAGGACCCGGGGAACTACAGGCCTGTCAGCCTGACCTCGGTGCCGGGGAACCTGATGGAGCAGCTCATCCTGAGTGCTATCACACGGCATGTAGAGAATAACCAAGGGATCAAGCCCAGCCAGCATGGGTTCAGGGAAGGCAGGTCCTGCTTGACCAACCTGATCTCCTTCTATGGCAAGGTGACCCGCCTAGTAGATGAGGGAAAGGCTGTGGATGTTGTCTATCTAGACTTCAGTAAAGCCTTCGACACAGTCTCCCACAGCATTCTCCTGGAGAAACTGGCTGCTCATGGCTTGGACGGGTGTACTCTTCGCTGGGTAAAGAACTGGCTGGACGGCCGGGCCCAAAGAGTGGTGGTGAATGGAGTTTACTCCGGTTGGCGGCCGGTCACAAGCGGTGTTCCCCAGGGCTTGGTGTTGGGGCCAGTTCTGTTTAACATCTTTATCAATGATCTGGACGAAGGGATCGAGTGTACTCTCAGTAAGTTTGCAGACGACACCAAGTTGTGTGGGAGTGTTGATCTGCTGGAGGGTAGGCAGGCTCTGCAGAGGGACCTGGACAGGCTGGATCGATGGGCTGGGGTGAATTGTATGAGGTTTAACAAGGCCAAGTACAAGGTCCTGCACTTGGGCCACAGCAAGCCCATGCAACGCTACAGGCTTGGGGAAGAGTGTCTGGAAAGCTGCCTGGCAGAGAAGGACCTGGGGGTGTTGGTTGACAGCCGCCTGAATATGAGCCAGCAGTGTGCCCAGGCGGCCAAGAAGGCCAATGGCATCCTGGCCTGTATCAAAAATAGCGTGGCCAGCAGGACTAGGGAAGTGATTGTGCCCCTGTACTCGGCACTGGTGAGGCCGCACCTCGAATCCTGTGTTCAGTTTTGGGCCCCCCACTACAAGAGGGATATTGAGGTACTGGAGCATGTACAGAGAAGGGCAACGAAGCTGGTGAAGGGTCTGGAGCAGAAGTCTTATGAGGAGCGGCTGAGGGAGCTGGGACTGTTTAGCCTGGAGAAAAGGAGGCTGAGGGGAGACCTCATCGCTCTCTACAGCTGCCTGAAAGGAGGTTGTAGAGAGGTGGGGGTCGGTCTCTTCTCCCAGGTAACAAGTGACAGGACAAGAGGAAATGGCCTCAAGTTGCGCCAGGGGAGGTTTAGACTGGATATTAGGAAATTTTTCTTCACCGAGAGGGTTATCAAGCATTGGAACAGGCTGCCCAGGGAAGTGGTTGAGTCGCCATCCCTGGAGGTATTTAAAGGACGTTTGGATGAGGTACTTATAGACATGGTGTAGTGGTGGTTTTTGGCAGTGTTAGGTTTATGGTTGGACTCGATGATCTTAAAGGTCTTTTCCAACCTATATGATTCTGTGATTCTGTGATTCTGTGATTAAATACTTCTTTGGCAAAACTGGTTTTCCTCCAATTGTCCATATCCCGTTGTCATCTTGTTCTGCTTCCCACTTTCCCACGGTTTCTTTTCCTGTGCTGTAGAGTCCTTTTCATACATGGCTTTGGGGTCTCTTAAATGTGGCCATTCGTTCTGATTGTCCATTGAGATTGCAACCATACGCTCCTTCAGAGGTTGCTGGGCTGCAGCTCTCGCAGCTGCATCAGCTAAAGCATTTCCATCGCTAATTTCTGTAGTATCTTTGCTATGGGCTGGGCAATGTATCACAGCAATTTCTCTGGGTAGTTGGACCGATTCCAGCAAACTGCGTATTTCCTCTCTATTGGATACCCTTTTTCCTGATGATGTGAAAAATCCTTGTTCTTTCCATGACATTCCCGCTGCACGGCGTTCCCCGAAGGCATACCGAGAGCCTGTGTAAGTATTGACTCGTTTTCCCTTTCCTAGATGAGCTGTGCGTGTCAACGCTACCAGTTCTGCTCCTTGTGCGCTCAGCCTTGCTGGGAGTGGTTCAGCTTCCATCACTTGTCCTTGGCTGACCACCTCGTACCCAGTCCGTCGTTGTCCGTGCAAGTAGTAGGATGAGCCGTCTACAAATAGAGCTAAATCTGGATTCTGCAGAGGAACATCAGTTAAATCTGTTCCTGGTTTGCTAGAAGTAAGCATTACTCGTTTGCACTGATCATGTTCCTCCCCTTCATCAGGCGATGGGAACAACATCGCAGGATTCAGGGTATTGCATCTTCGCAGAGTGACGTTATCTGCCATTAGTAGAATTAGTTCATACCTATGTGCCCGTTGCAGTAACAATGCTTGGGTCGCGTATTGCTTCAATAGTATTTCTACTTCGTGTGGTACATAAACGGTCACTGGATGTCCTAAGACAAGTGGGCGACTCTTCTCCAATACAGCCGCTGCTGCCGCTACCGATTTATTACAAGCTGGTGCCCCTGTCGCCACTGGATCAAGCTGACTTGAGTCATAGGCGTCTGGCCTGCGATGCGGACCCAGCTTCTGCGTTACTACTCCACTGGCTATCCCTTTTTGCCCGTGGACATGCAAATTAAAGGGGTTTGTGCACTCTGGGAGTCCAAGAGCGGGAGCTGATGCCAAAGCTCCTTTTATCATTTTAAAAGCTTGCTCCCTTTCTGGACCCCACGCACTAGGTTCTATCTCCTCAGTTCTTGTTGCTTCTGTCAGTGATCTTGTTAATTCTCCCGACTCAGGAATCCACGGTCGACAAAATCCCACAGCTCCAAGGAACCCTCGCAACTGTTTCTTTGTGACTGCACGTGGAAGCTTTATTATAGCTTCTATTCCTTCTGGGTCTATTACCCACTGCCCTTCCCTTAGGATAAACCCTAAAGATTTCACTTCCTTCTGACACAGCTGAAGTGTGGACGGGGATGCACGATGACCCTTCTCCGCTAAGGCAGTGCATAGATGTATAGTGTCTTTTATACAGGCATCCTCATCTTTACTTGCTGTTAGCAAATCGTCTACATATTGTACAAGGGCTGATTTGCCGGGCAATTTAATTTTAGGTCTCTCAAATCATTTCTCAGTATTTGTGACAAATTGTATGAGACCCTGCAAGCCCTTGTGGGAGAGGCGTCCAGGTCAATTATTGTCCTTTCCATGTAAAGGCAAACAGAAGTTGGCTGTCCTCATCTACAGGGATGCTAAAGAAGGCAGCCCTTAGATCAATCACAGTAAAATATCTTGCCCAATGCGGTATTTGTAGAAGTATGGTAGAGGGATCGGGCACTACTGGATGAGAAGTCACTACGTGCTGATTAACTACCCGTAGATCTTGCACAAAACGGTACGCCGGGTCCCCATCTTCATCGAATCTATCCTTTCTTACAGGGAGTATAGGAGTGTTACACGGTGACACACACGCCTTCAAAATTCCTTGGGCTAAATACCCATCTATTTGCTTTTGAATGCTCTTCTCAGCTTCTTGGGGACTCGGGTACTGTTTGACAGCCGGAGGGGGGTGCCCTCCCTTTGTTTTTATGTCTACGGGTTGAGCTGAAACTGGTAATCCCACATCCCTGCTACTTTTACTCCACAACTTGGTTGGTACAGATTTCAAGACTTCCGGTATTTTTAGCTCCTTATTTGGGCTTCCAGTGATTACACTCATTCCCACGATTATTAAATCTATTCCTTCGGGCGACAAGTGTAATTCTCCATCTCAAGCCTGCAAGAGATCTCTCCCTAACAGGCACACTGAGGACTCCTCTGCAAGAGTATACAAATACTCTTGTTTCCTATGGTTACTAATATGCTTTGCTCAAATTCTGCTTTCTCTGTCCTGTGACTCCATGTATGGAAATTCTACCTGTGGTCCGAGACCTTCTCAGGGTAAAATTCAAAAGGGATAACGTGGCTCCTGCTTCTACCAAGAATTCAACTTCACGGCCGTCAACTTCACCTATAATTTGGCCCTGCTGATCCAACTGGGTTACCCACACATTAAAAATTCCCAGACATCCTGCTTCCCATCAAGATCCGCAGGGTCTCTTCCCTCCAGTCATTGTGATTGTGACTCTTCCCGGGCCAGTTCTTCCCAGTCATAATTTCCTTCTTTTGCCCTCTCCCGCGGCCGGAGTGGGCATTCCCGCTGCATATGCCCTAGATTCCCACAATAATAACACTCCCTTCCAACATTCCTTCCCAATCCCCTTTCTTTTCTCCCAAATCTTAGCTCAGACCTAGTATCCAGTCTCCTTCCCCCGCTTGCCGACCCCTGTCTCTCACTTGCAAATGCCTTGCTAAAGCCGAGGCCAATAAAATTGCCCCCTGCTCTTTTGTTGTTTTTATTTTTTCCCTTTCTTTAAGCTGATCAGCTTTTTGCCTTTCCTCACGCCCATCCTACACAAACACAGCAATACTCAAAATCCTTTGCAAATTCTCCCCCTGCCACCCGGGCATGCGTTCCTTAAAGTAATTCTGTATATCGGGTGCCGCCTGATCCACAAAGATGCTAATCGCGAGCGCGTCATTACAATTCTGCAGCGCCATTCCTCCGTATTTTAGCAAAGCTTGTCAGAGACATCCCCCAAAATCACCAGGATGCTCCTCAGGCCTCTGCCTGCATTCTTGTACGTTAGTCCAGTTCACTCCTAGTTCCCCACAGGCTCTAATGGCTTCTACCAAATTTGCAGCCCTGTCTGACAAACGGCTCAGTCCGCTGCATGATTACAGTCCCAGTTTGGATCATTTGCTGGCCAGGGGTTCAGTAGTATTTCTACTACTAAACTAAATTTGTACCCTCGGGCGCTTCCTCTCCCTCTGGCTCGACCCGAGGTTTCCCGAAGCAGAGTCTCCGATACGACGTACGCCAGACAAATTTATTGGTACAGCGGTGAAACCAGCTCGAGCCGAGTGTCTCCGGAGAGGGACCCAGAACAACGAAATCCCTGGGTAATTAGACCCTTACAGTCTAAATTCCCCTCCCCTCAGCAGACAGTCCGGACCAATAGTAGTATCAGGGTCTGGGGTCTTCCCGTTCTTCATTGGGCCCTTTCCTTGTCTCTAGGTGGGCCGATTCTTCTCTTCTCTCTCAGATTGCAGCTTCTGCTGAGGTTGAAGCCTCCTTATCTTTCTGGTTTGCACCGGTTTCAGGGGCCTTCCTTCATGTAGCCAAGTCAAAGTTCAGTGCACGGTCGGCGGATCCAGGTGCCAGTTCTTGGGGCCTAAGGCTTCAGCGAGCCTTGATGCTAATGCTAAAGTGACGACTACAACAAACCGCACTGCACCGCACTGCGCCGCGACATGGAGTGTGGTGGGGTGGAGTGGCGTAGTGTGGGGTGGTGTAGCGTTGTGTGGAGTGGCATGGGGGCTGAGGCGTGGGGCTGGGAGCTGCTGCCGTCTCAGCCAGCTCCTGGGGGTCCTGCAGAAATGGTGGAAGAAGTCGAAGCGTCGGACGAGGACGGCGAGAGCCCGGCCGGAGGAGCAGAGTGGTGAGTGGCCCTGGCACCCAGCGCCCTGCAAAAGGCCAACACCCGACCGGAGCCTGACCCGGGGCTGTGCTGGGGGCTGCTGGGCGCTCACTGCGTCTCCTCCCTCAGCAGGTTCTTCGCCAGCAGATGGAGGAGTGGAGAAGGCCAGGCAGACCCTGGAGATGTGGTGAGTGCTGGGGGAGACCCCCAGGTTCTGCCCCAGATCCTCACCCTGTACCCTGACCCTGCCCACGCTGGGCAGCCCTGCCCGCCGGCCGAGGACGGGGTACTGCCCGTGGGTCCCGCTGGAGGGGCCGGGGTGCAGCGGGGTCTCTTCCCTCTTCTCCTCTGCAGGGCGAGCACAGAGGTGTCGAGCAGGGAGCGCCTGTCCCCGCGGGCCCCGCTGGCCTCCATGGACTCCCTGGGCTCCCTGGCCTCGTCTTCCGTGAGCTCCCTTTACCCCTTCCCGGAGCCCTGGCCCGGTGCGATGGCGGAGCTGGCAGCACTCAACCGCTCGGGACCCCCCCAGTCCCCCAAGGCTGAGAAGGGGCCGGCGGGGGACCCGGAGCCAGCCCTTGGCCACGACACCCCACTGGAGCTGCCAGCGGGGACAGAGCAGGAACGGGTCTCTGGGGACCGCGGGGACAGGGTGCAGAGCCCCGTGGACATGGAGCCGACCCCCGGCAGTCCCCCAGCCATGGCCACGGTCAAGGGGGAGCTCGTCCTCGAGCTCATCCGCGTCCTCCGGGCCACCCAGGCGGTGCACGAGCAGCAATGTGAGCTGCTGCGGGCGGCGCTGGCCCAGTGGCGGGGGGCGGCGGGGGCCTGCAGTGGGACCCTCCCTGGGGAACTCTCCCTCCCCCCCACCAGGATGGAGGCACAGGGGCAGCTGGGGACCAGAGTGTGTCCCCAGTGCCTTGGCGTGGAGCTGCCGGGGGCGGATGTGGCCATGGAGAAGGACAAGGACACGGGAGCAGACCAAAGCAGCTCCATGGAGATGGAGAGCAGCAGCCCCACTGCGACAGGCAGCAGCCGCCCTATGGAATCGGGCAGGAGCAGCCCTGACGACCTGGGCAGGAGAAGCCCAAAGCAAGTGAAGAGGAGCAGCCCCATGGAGCCAGAAAGCAGCAGCTCCATGGGGCCAGGCAGGAGCAGCCCCACTGCTCTGGGCAGGAGCACCCCGGCAGAGCCCAGCCCACGGCCACGGGTGCCCACGGGCAGGGCTGGTGGCCGGGCGTCCCCAGGGCCGTGCAGGGCAGGACGGTGCCTGTGTGAGGGCTGGGCCCGGCTCTGGCACTGCCTGAAGACCTGGTGGAGACGCCGCTGCCGGCCCCGCCACGTTCACTTCTGCAAGCCCCCGTGGTGGCAGCGCTGGTCCCACAAGTCCAACGGGGTCCCCTACCACTGAGCAGCTGGGGGTCGCGGGGCTGGGAACCCCCCTGGGGCACCCCTCCATCTGAAATGTTAAAAATTAAATGTTTTCTCTGTCTTTGGTGCTGGGCTTCAGCCACCCATCGCACGGCTGGGGGTGTAACCCACTCACTGCCCGATCCCCTGCGGGAAGGGCTGGCACAGGGTACCGCTGGCACCCAGAAAACTGGGGGGTGGCTGTATCTGGTCCCCCCGTGGGTGTGCTGGCGTCTGGGGACCTGGGTGGGCTGGAGACATGGGCCAGCAGGAACCTCGTGAAGGTCAAGAAGTGCCAAGTCCTGCCCCTGGGGAGGAACAAGCCCAGGCACCAGCACAGGCTGGGGCCAGCGGCTGGAAAGCAGCTTGGCAGAGGAGGTCCTGGTGGGCACCAAGCTGACCACGAGCCAAGGTGGCCAAGGGTGTCCGGGGCTGCATGAGGAGGAGCGTGGCCAGCAGGTGGAGGGAGGGGATCCTCAGCTGGGAGGGCTGGGGCTGTTCAGCCTGGGGAAGAGAGGGCTCAGGGGCATCTCATCCATGTACATCCATACCCACATGGAGGGTGCAAGAGGATGGGGGTGGAGGTGGTGGGCACCATTCAGGCCCTTGCTGGGTTTCGTGGGTGGTTTTGGGGTGGCGTGAGACCCCCAAAGGGGTAATTCTCATTGCAACTGGGCAGCAGTGGTAACTTGGGACGGAGGAATGACCTGGCATGGCGGGCAAGGAGGCCCCACGGCAAGAAGGGGTTCAACTGCCTGGAAGCAGGGGTGCCAGGGACAGAAGGACTCCTTGCAAGGGAGTGACGTTTCCCGGGGTGCTGACATAAGGAGCAGCCTCAGCATTGCCTTGCAGCCACCCGGGCACGGGAGCGCTCAGGGGCCCGAGCTCAGGGGCCACCTCTGGGCAGCAGAGCTGGGCGGGGGCGCGCCCAGGGCCGGGCTGAGGAGCCTCTTGCCCGAACCCAACCTCCCCTTCTCGGGGCCTTCTCGTTTTCTGCCTTCACACCCTCGTGACATCCTCGTCGTCCTCACGAGCTGCCCGCCCCGTCTCCCACACACCACAGACTCTCGGGTTTCCCCACAGTCCCAGCCACAGCTCTCTCTTCAGCCAGGCCGGGCTCCGCCCCGCCGCCTCCTCCTTCGGCACGCGGCGACGGCCTGCTGCTGCGCCTCCAAGGCCTCCTTCCCCAACAACGCCCGCCCTTCCCGCACCGCTCTGCCCCTCGGGCCCGCTCCCGGGGCCGCCAGCGCCCGCCGCCCCCGCCCGCCGCTCGCCCAACATGGCGCCCAGCGGCCGGGGCGAGAGACGGCGGCCCCGCCCCGAGCGCCCGGGGCGGCCCTTGGGAGCGGGGGCGTGGCCGCGGCCGCCCCGGCCCCGCCCAGGTCTCCTCAGCCGCTGCCGCCCGCGCGCGCGGCTCCCGGCGGGTCTCTCCGCTCGCCGCAGGGCTCCGCGCTGAGGAAAGCCCCGAGCGCCGCCATCAGCCGCTGCGCTGCGCTGCGGCCCGGGCCGGCCCGGGGCTGAGGGCCCGGGCGGGGGAAGCGGGCGGGAGCGGCGCCGCGGGGCGGAGCGGGCCGGAGCGGCCCCGGCGCCTGGCCGGAACGGCCCGGCGGGGGGGCCGGAGCGGAGCCGGCCCGCGGAGCCCGGCGGCGGCACCCCCGCTGCCGCGGGCGGGAGCGCCCCGGCAGAGCCCGGCCCCCGGCGGCGAGTGCCCGCGGGCAGGGCGCGCGGCCGGGCGGCCCCGGGGCCGCGCAGGGCAGGACGGTGCCCGCGGGAGGGCTGCGCCCGGCTGTGGTGCGCGGGGGGCTGCGGCGTGGGGCCGGGCGCTGCTCCCGCCTCCCCCGGCTCCTGGGCGTCCCGCAGAGGTGCTGGGAGAAGTCGGAGCGTGGGCTGAGCGCTGAGCCGGGGCTGTGCCGGGGGCTGCCGGCCGCTCCGTCCGGCTCCTCCGTCGGCAGCTTCTCCCCGGGCAGATGGAGGAGTGGAGAAGGCCAGGCGGAGCCTGGAGATGTGGTGAGTGTGGGGGAGACCCCCAGGTCCTGCCCCAGACCCTCACCCCCTGCCCTGACCCTGCCCGCGGGCCGAGGACGGGGTGCTGCCCGTGGGTCCCGCTGGAGGGGCCGGGGTGCAGCGGGGTCTCTTCCCTCTTCTCCTCTGCAGGGCGAGCACGGAGGTGTCGAGCAGGGAGCGCCTGTCCCCGCGGGCCCCGCTGGCCTCCATGGACTCCTTGGGCTCCCTGGGCTCATCTTCCGTGAGCTCCCTTTACTCCTTCCTGGAGCCCTGGCCCGGTGCGATGGCGGAGCTGCCAGCACTCACCCGCTCGGGACCCCCCCAGTCCCCCAAGGCTGAGAAGGGGCTGGTGGGGGACCCGGGGCTGGCCCTTGGCCACGACACCCCACTGGACCTCTACCCGGGGATCTCTCCCTCCCCCCCACCAGGATGGAGGCGCAGGGGCAGCTGGGGGCCAGAGTGTGTCCCCAGTGCCGTGGCGTGGAGCTGCCGGGGGAGGATGTGGACCTGGAGAAGGACAAGGACACGGGAGCAGACAAAAGCAGCTCCCTGGGGATGGAAAGGAGCAGCCCCACTGTGACAGGCAGCAGCCATCCCATGGAATCGGGCAGGAGCAGATCTGTGGAGCTGGGCAGGAAAAGCCCGAAGGAAGTGAAGAGGAGCAGCCCCATGGAGCCAGAAAGAAGAAGCTCCATGGGGCGAGGGAAGCCCCTGTGGTGGCAGCGCTGGTCCCACCAGACCAGCGGGTTCCCCTATCAGTGAGCGGCTGGGGGGCACGGGGCCGGGACCCCCCCTGGGGCACCCCTACATCTGAAATGTTAAAAATTAAATGTTTTTTCTATCCCAGGTGTCGTGGTTCATCCATCCATCCTGTGGCTGGGGGTGCGACCCCCTCACTGCCCAATCCTCTGCAAGGATCAGCTGGCACAGGGCACCGCTGGCACCCAGAAAACTGGTGGGGGGGTGGGGGTGTCTGGTCCCCCAGTGGGTGTGCTGGCATCTGGGGACCTCTGTGGGCTGGAGAAATGGCCCAGCAGGAACCTCATGAAGGTGAAGCAGTGCCAAGTCCTGCCCCTGGGGAGGAACAAGCCCAGGCACCAGCACAGAGCTGAGGGCTCAGGGGGATCTCATCCGTGGGATCTCATCCACACCTGCGGGGAGGGTGCCAAGGGGACGGAGCCAGGCTCTTCCCAGTGGTGCCCAGTGCCAGGACCAGAGCCCATGGGCACACGCTGGAACACAGGAGGGTCCCTCTGCACAGCAGGAAACACTTTTCACTGGGAGGGTGGCCCAGCCCTGGCCCAGGTTGCCCAGGTGGAGTCTCCATCCTTGGAGGTACTCAAAACCCCCTGGACACGGTCCTGGGCCACCAGCTCTGGAGCTTGGACCCGATGGAGCCCAGAGGTGCCTCCAGCCTCAGCAGTCTGGTCCTGTCTCTGCCCCAACACCGAGCGGGTGCCTCCCTCCCCGGGCAGAGGCAGCTCAGGGCCCCGGGGCGGGTCAGAGGCCCCTTCCCACCACCATGGGAGGGAAGGGGCCAGCGCTGTCAGCTGGCCAGCGCTGTCGGGATTCATGGGCGGTTTTGAGGTGACGTGAGACCCCCGAGCTGCACCGGTAACTGGGGGACTGGGACGGCTCGGGGAGCAGGGCCCTGCCAGCCAGCAGTGCCCGCATAGGGGCGTGTATGTGTGTCTCTACATACAGAACCATAGAATCATACAATCGTTTAGGTTGGAAAGGACCTTGAAGATCATCGAGCCCAACCGTTAACCTAGCACTGCCAAGCCCACCACTAAACCTTGTCCCTCAGCACCACATCTACACGGCTTTTAAATACCTCCAGGGATGGGGACTCCACCACTTCCCTGGGCAGCCTGTTCCAGTGCTGGACAACCCTGTTGGTGAAGACATTTCTCCTAATATCCAATCTAAGCGTGCTCTGGGCACAACTTGAGGCCGTTCCCTCTTGTCCTGTCGCCATCATCACTCCTCCACTGGGAAGCCTCCACTTTCCGGACACGCAGAGCCAACTGCCTTCCGCACACCACTCGGTTTTTGACTTTGTGCCTTCAAGGCTGACCTTGCACTGCGGCTCTGGGAGTGCCTAGGGCTCATGCTTTCTTCCGTAACTTGTTTCTCCGTTCTTGGGAGTCTGTTTGTGGGTTTTTAAATGTGTTTCCCTTTGATCTAGTTTCTGTTCCCTGTTCCATGGGGCTTACTTTGTGATCTCCTCCCCCGGGCTTCAGGTTTGGTTCTTCAGCTGGTGCATCTTCCCAGCCCGTTTCACGGCTGTAGTTAGCAATGCCCTGCACTAATTCTGCCCATGTAGGCAGTTGCTTGTGGGCATTTTGAGCGTTATCACCTAGTCCCTCATTGTGTTCCGTGTCTTTCTTGATCTCATCCCCTTTTGCAACTAATTGGGGTTTAAGAATTGCTGGGGCTCCTCTAATCAGTGCTTTTCCCATTGGGAAACCGACTGTAGCAGAGCGTGGGACATCATGGGGTCCTCGTTCACGCACGGCTTGTATGCAAGCGCCTTTTGTGACGGCAGTAGACAGTTTTACTCTGTCTGGGGTTCTTCCAGGAAAATTGCTGCTCCGGTTTCCAGTGGACAGTTCCCCAGACAGAGTAAAAGGGCTGATCTTACTTCTGATTTTAATGAAGGAACTCCTGACTCGTATATGCAAGAAATGGGTAATGAATATTAGGACCAGGATTAGGGGGGCCCTGCCTCCGGCCAGGTGCAGGAAAGGGACAACCGGGTTTACTGGGCTGTGTGGATTCCATGGCCTGGCACATCAGACCCACAGGAGGATAAGGCTCTAGTAGACACCGGTGCACAGCGTACCCTAATGCCATCAAGCTATAGAGGGGCAGAACCCAGCTGTATTTGCGGAGTGACAGGGGATCCCAACAGCTGACTGCATGGCAGGCCGAAGTGAGCCTAAAGAAATGAATGGCAAAAATACATTTTGGGAAGTTGATGGAAGTACGGTGCCCCCCGAATGGCATCGCTGGCTTCACTCCATGGCAGATGACCCTCCAACTACTCATCCACCAGTTGCTCGTAAATTTATCTATGGGAGAACCATAAATTCAATCTGAGTGGCACTCCTGGACAGTACGTACCTTACTCTACTACACGCAGGAAGATACAAGAGTGGATCCCACCTACAACAGCTAGCAAATAAGAACAAAACACGTGACTTGCCTCAGCTTTGGCTTTCAGTGTAAATTCTATTTTCACTCGTTTTGTTCAAAGTAAAAGCCGCCTCTAACAACAACAACAAAAACATAGAAAACCGCTCACCACCCGCCGACCGACGCCCAGCCAGTCCCCGAGCAGCGATCGCTACCCCCCGGCCAACTCCCCCAGTTTCTATACTGGGCATGACATCATATGGTATGGAATAGCCCTTTGGCCAGTTTGGATCAACTGTCCTGGCTGTGCCACCTCCCATTTCTTGGGCACCTGGCACAGCCTGGGGAGCTGAAAAAAAAGTCCTTGACCAGTGTAAACACTGCTTAGCGACAGCCAAAACATCAGCGTGTTATCAACATTATTCTCATACTAAATCCAACGCACAGCACTATACCAGCTACTAGGGAGAAAATTAACTCTATCCCAGCCAGAACCAGGACAGTGCCCACCCCTTATTCTATACCATCTTCGTCATGCCCAGGTTCTACCCTTTCTAATACAATCAATACCCCCACTTTTCCTGTCTCTTTATATATATATATACACACACACACACACACACACACACACACATATATATATGTACACACGGTTATCATTCCCTTGGTCTATGGGCCATCCTTCTGCAATGTTTATTAAGTTCATTTAGTCCGTGACTTTGGGCTCCATCTGGCATAACGGTCCTTCAGGGCAGGAGAGGTGGTGTGTGGTGCTGGCTTGTTGCACGCTGAGGCCAGTTCTGGTTCCATCACCGCTGCACTTTGCTTGCTTTCATCAATGTTCGTTCTCCATTAACCTGGGCGATTCTTACTGTAATACCGTTGATATGGCATATAGCAACCATGGTTGTGATTACATGCAGTATTTTATAGCAATTAACATCAGACCATTCAGTCCATTGGCTATTCTCACCCAAAATCTAATCCCCTTGAGGTACACAGCGGGCTTCCCCATCCTTTCGCATGACCCACCAAGCGCACCCGGGTCCTTGAGCAAAAGCAATCCCACGAAGGCGTTTGCCTTTGCCCGAGGCAGGAGCAACCCAGACTGTCTTCCCTGGCCTATTTTTTACGGGCACTACAGGGACTTTATCCCCTTCTACAGTACGTCAGAGCTTTGATTGGGCAGGGCCAGCTCCATTGACAGATCCCCTAGTGTTGACTACCCAGGTGGCCTTTGCTAAATGTGTATCCCGACGTTTGAATGTCCCAGCACCCGTTGCTCTCAGCGTAGTCTTTAAGAGTCCATTGTATGGTTTGATTTTCCCGGAGGCTGGTGCGTGACAGGGGATGTGATATACCTGCTCGATGCCGTGCTCCTTGGCCCAGGTGTCTCTGAGGTTGTTTGGGAAATGAGTCCCGTTGCCCGACTCAATTCTCTCTGGGGTGCCATGTCGCCATGGGACTTGCTTTTCAAGGCCCAGAATAGTGTTCTGGGTGGTGGCATGGGGCACGGGATATGTATCCAGCCATCCGGTGGTTGCTTCCACCATTGTAAGCACATGGCTTACAGTCAATGGAGGATGGGGACAGTCAATGCTTTCCAGTCAATGGAGGATGGGGACAACAGTCTATCTACACCAGAGATGTCGTCCAGGTCAGAAGAACGTACCTCTCGTATTAACACCACCTCCACAAGGAAGAGAAGACGGGTTATAGTTGTGGGTGACACCCTTCTGAAGGGAACCGAGGGTCCGATATGCCCGACGGACCCTCCTCTTAGGGAAGTCTGCTGCCTCCCTGGGGCCCGCGTGAAGGATGTCACGAGGGTACTCCCTAGCCTGGTACGGCCCTCGGACTATTACCCCCTACTGCTCTTCCATGTGGGGGGCGATGAAGCTGCAACACGAAGTCCCAGGGTGATCAAAAGAGACCTCAGGGCCTTGGGACGGCTAGTAAGGGACTCTGGAGCACAGGTTATTTTCTCCTCTCTCCTTCCCGTTGTGGGCAGCGACACAAGAAGGAACAGAGACACCCAATCTATTAACGCATGGCTCCGTGGCTGGTGTCATCGCCACAGATTTGGTTTTTTTGACAACGGGATGGCCTACACAGCACCGGGTTTGCTGGCATCTGATGGGATTCATCTTTCTCAAAGGGGAAAGAGAATCTTTGCTCAGGAACTTGCGGGGCTCATCGACAGAGCTTTAAACTAGACTTGAAGGGGGAGGGGGATAATATCAGGCTTGCCCGAGAGAAGCTGAGGGACGACATGCCACGGTTAGAGGGAGCGGGTGCCAGCGAGGGCACTCGGCCTGTGTCTCCGAGATGTGCGGGCTACGCTGGGGCACAGCCGAAGTTGAACAGAGTTGAGCTAGGGGATACTGAGGCAACAGGAGCCAAGAGGGAAACGCCAGTGAAACGCCTCAAAGCATGCAAGGGGTGTTCTTCTATGAAGGAGGCACGGACGACAGCCCAGCTGAAGTGCCTCTACACCAATGCACGCAGCATGGGTAACAAGCAGGAGGAGTTGGAAGCCATTGTACATCAGGAAAACTATGATATGGTGGCCATCACGGAAACGTGGTGGGGTGACTCGCACAACTGGAGTGCGGCGCTGGATGGCTATAAGCTCTTCAGGAGGGATAGGCGAGGCAGGAGAGGTGGTGGGGTAGCCCTATACGTCAGGGAGAGTCTGGATAGTTTAGAGCTCGATGATGGTGATGATAGGGTGGAGTGCCTATGGGTCAGAATCAGGGGGAAGGCCAACAAGGCAGATATTGTGGTGGGAGTCTGTTACAGACCACCCAACCAGGATGAGGAGACAGATGAACTATTCTATAAGCAGCTGGGAGAAGCCTCACGATCGCTAGCCCTTGTTCTTGTGGGGGACTTCAACCTGCCAGATGTCTGCTGGAAATACAATACAGCAGAGAGGAAACAGTCCAGGAGGTTCCTGGAGCGTGTGGCAGATAACTTCCTGACGCAGCTGGTGAGTGAGCCAACGAGGGAAGGTGCCCCGCTGGACCTCTTGTTCACCAACAGAGAAGGACTTGTGAGCCATGTGATGGTTGGAGGCTGTCTTGGGCAGAGCGATCACGAAATGATAGAGTTTTTGATACGTGGAGAAGCGGCGAGGGGGGTCGGCAAAACTGCCACCTTAGACTTCCGGAGGGCGGACTTCAGCCTGTTTAGGAGACTGGTCGAGAGAGTCCCCTGGGAGGCAGCCCTAATGGGCAAAGGGGTCCAGGAAGGCTTGACATTCCTTAAGGAGGAAGTCCTAAAGGCACAAGAGCGGGCTGTCCCCAGGTGCCGAAAGACGAGCCGGCGGGGAAGAAGACCGGCCTGGCTGACTAGAGAGCTCTGGCTCGAACTGAGGAGAAAGAGGAGAGTCTATGACCTCTGGAAGAAGGGGCGGGCAACTCAGGAGGACTACAAAGGTGTAGCGAGGCTGTGCAGGGAGAAAACTAGAAGGGCCAAAGCTGAGCTAGAGCTCAGTCTGGCTGCTGCTATAAAAGACAACAAAACCCACTTCTTCAAATACATTAGCAGCAAAAGGAGAGCTCAGGAGAATCTCCAGCCCCTAGTAGATGGGGGAGGGAACACAGTGACCAAGGATGAGGAAAAGGCTGAGGTACTTAATGCCTTCTTTGCCTCAGTCTTTATTAGCAGGGCCAACTGTTCTCTGGGTACGCAGCCCCTGGAGTTGGAAGATAGGGAGGGGGAGCAGAATGGAGCCCCCATAATCCAGGGGGAAATGGTGAGTGACCTGCTGCACCACTTAGACACTCACAAGTCTATGGGGCCTGATGAGATCCACCCGAGAGTACTGAAGGAACTGGCAGATGTGCTCACCAAGCCCCTTTCCATCATTTACCAGCAGTCCTGGCTAACTGGGGAGGTCCCTGCTGACTGGAGATTAGCGAATGTGACGCCCACCTTCAAGAAGGGCCGGAAGGAGGACCCGGGGAACTACAGGCCTGTCAGCCTGACCTCGGTGCCGGGGAACCTGATGGAGCAGATCATCCTGAGTGCTATCACACGGCATGTAGAGAATAACCAAGGGATCAAGCCCAGCCAGCATGGGTTCAGGAAAGGCAGGTCCTGCTTGACCAACCTGATCTCCTTCTATGACAAGGTGACCCGCCTAGTAGATGAGGGAAAGGCTGTGGATGTTGTCTATCTAGACTTCAGTAAAGCCTTCGACACAGTCTCCCACAGCATTCTCCTGGAGAAACTGGCTGCTCATGGCTTGGACGGGTGTACTCTTCGCTGGGTAAAGAACTGGCTGGACGGCCGGGCCCAAAGAGTGGTGGTGAATGGAGTTTACTCCGGTTGGCGGCCGGTCACAAGCGGTGTTCCCCAGGGCTCTGTGTTGGGGCCAGTTCTGTTTAATATCTTTATCAATGATCTGGACGAAGGGATCGAATGCACCCTCAGTAAGTTTGCAGATGACACCAAGTTGTGCGGGAGTGTTGATCTGCTGGAGGGTAGGCAGGCTCTGCAGAGGGACCTGGACAGGCTGGATCGATGGGCTGGGGTGAATTGTATGAGGTTTAACAAGGCCAAGTGCAAGGTCCTGCACTTGGGCCACAGCAAGCCCATGCAACGCTACAGGCTTGGGGAAGAGTGGCTGGAAAGCTGCCTGGCAGAGAAGGACCCCGGGGTGTTGGTCAACAGCCGGATGAATATGAGCCAGCAGTGTGCCCAGGCAGCCAAGAAGGCCAATGGCATCCTGGCTTGTATCAAAAATAGCGTGGCCAGCAGGACTAGGGAAGTGATCGTGCCTCTGCACTCGGCTCTGGTGATGCCACACCTCGAATGCTGTGTTCAGTGTTGGGCCCCCCACTACAAGAGGGACATTGAGGGGCTGGAGCGTGTCCAGAGAAGGGCAACGGAGCTGGGGAAGGGTCTGGAGCAGAAGTCTTATGAGGAGTGGCTGAGGGAGCTGGGGTTGTTCAGCCTGGAGAAAAGGAGGCTGAGGGGAGACCTCATCGCTCTCTACAGCTGCCTGAAAGGAGGCTGTAGAGAGGTGGGGTCGGTCTCTTCTCCCAGGTAACAAGTGATAGGACGAGAGGCAATGGCCTCAAGTTGCACGAGGGGAGGTTTAGAGTGGATGTTAGGAAATTTTACTTCACTGAAAGGGTTATCAAGCATTGGAAGAGGCTGCCCAGGGAAGTGGTTGAGTCGCCATCCCTGGAGGTATTTAAAGGACGTTTGGATGAGGTGCTTAGGGACATGGTGTAGTGGTGGGCTTGGTAGTGCTAGGTTTATGGTTGGACTCGACGATGTTAAAGGTCTTTTCCAACCTATGCGATTCTGTGATTCTGTGACATTCAAACGTCGGGATACACATTTAGCAAAGGCCACCTGGGTAGTCAACACTAGGGGATCTGTCAATGGAGCTGGCCCTGCCCAATCAAAGCTCTGACGTACTGTAGAAGGGGATAAAGTCCCTGTAGTGCCCGTAAAAAATAGGCCAGGGAAGACAGTCTGGGTTGCTCCTGCCTCGGGCAAAGGCAAACGCCTTCGTGGGATTGCTTTTGCTCAAGGACCCGGGTGCACGTGGTGGGTCATGCGAAAGGATGGGGAAGCCCGCTGTGTACCTCAAGGGGATTAGATTTTGGGTGAGAATAGCCAATGGACTGAATGGTCTGATGTTAATTGCTATAAAATACTGCATGTAATCACGACTATGGTTGCTATATGCCATATCAACGGTATTACAGTAAGAATCGCCCAGGTTAATGGAGAACGAACATTGATGAAAGCAAGCAAAGTGCAGCGGTGATGGAACCAGAACTGGCCTCAGCGTGCAACAAGCCAGCACCACACACCACCTCTCCTGCCCTGAAGGACCGTTATGCCAGATGGAGCCCAAAGTCACGGACTAAATGAACTTAATAAACATTGCAGAAGGATGGCCCACAGACCAAGGGAATGATAACCGTGTGTACATATATATATGTGTGTGTGTGTGTGTGTGTGTATATATATGTGTGTGTGTGTGTGTGTGTGTGTGTGTGTATATATATATATATATAAAGAGACAGGAAAAGTGGGGGTATTGATTGTATTAGAAAGGGTAGAACCTGGGCATGACGAAGATGGTATAGAATAAGGGGTGGGCACTGTCCTGGTTCTGGCTGGGATAGAGTTAATTTTCTCCCTAGTAGCTGGTATAGTGCTGTGCGTTGGATTTAGTATGAGAATAATGTTGATAACACGCTGATGTTTTGGCTGTCGCTAAGCAGTGTTTACACTGGTCAAGGACTTTTTTTTCAGCTCCCCAGGCTGTGCCAGGTGCCCAAGAAATGGGAGGTGGCACAGCCAGGACAGTTGATCCAAACTGGCCAAAGGGCTATTCCATACCATATGATGTCATGCCCAGTATAGAAACTGGGGGAGTTGGCCGGGGGGTAGCGATCGCTGCTCGGGGACTGGCTGGGCGTCGGTCGGCGGGTGGTGAGCGGTTTTCTATGTTTTTGTTGTTGTTGTTAGAGGCGGCTTTTACTTTGAACAAAACGAGTGAAAATAGAATTTACACTGAAAGCCAAAGCTGAGGCAAGTCACGTGTTTTGTTCTTATTTGCTAGCTGTTGTAGGTGGGATCCACTCTTGTATCTTCCTGCGTGTAGTAGAGTAAGGTACGTACTGTCCAGGAGTGCCACTCAGATTGAATTTATGGTTCTCCCATAGATAAATTTACGAGCAACTGGTGGATGAGTAGTTGGAGGGTCATCTGCCATGGAGTGAAGCCAGCGATGCCATTCGGGGGGCACCGTACTTCCATCAACTTCCCAAAATGTATTTTTGCCATTCATTTCTTTAGGCTCACTTCGGCCTGCCATGCAGTCAGCTGTTGGGATCCCCTGTCACTCCGCAAATACAGCTGGGTTCTGCCCCTCTATAGCTTGATGGCATTAGGGTACACTGTGCACCGGTGTCTACTAGAGCCTTATCCTCCTGTGGGTCTGATGTGCCAGGCCATGGAATCCACACAGCCCAGTAAACCCGGTTGTCCCTTTCCTGCACCTGGCCGGAGGCAGGGCCCCCCTAATCCTGGTCCTAATATTCATTACCCATTTCTTGCATATACGAGTCAGGAGTTCCTTCATTAAAATCAGAAGTAAGATCAGCCCTTTTACTCTGTCTGGGGAACTGTCCACTGGAAACCGGAGCAGCAATTTTCCTGGAAGAACCCCAGACAGAGTAAAACTGTCTACTGCCGTCACAAAAGGCGCTTGCATACAAGCCGTGCGTGAACGAGGACCCCATGATGTCCCACGCTCTGCTACAGTCGGTTTCCCAATGGGAAAAGCACTGATTAGAGGAGCCCCAGCAATTCTTAAACCCCAATTAGTTGCAAAAGGGGATGAGATCAAGAAAGACACGGAACACAATGAGGGACTAGGTGATAACGCTCAAAATGCCCACAAGCAACTGCCTACATGGGCAGAATTAGTGCAGGGCATTGCTAACTACAGCCGTGAAACGGGCTGGGAAGATGCACCAGCTGAAGAACCAAACCTGAAGCCCGGGGGAGGAGATCACAAAGTAAGCCCCATGGAACAGGGAACAGAAACTAGATCAAAGGGAAACACATTTAAAAACCCACAAACAGACTCCCAAGAACGGAGAAACAAGTTACGGAAGAAAGCATGAGCCCTAGGCACTCCCAGAGCCGCAGTGCAAGGTCAGCCTTGAAGGCACAAAGTCAAAAACCGAGTGGTGTGCGGAAGGCAGTTGGCTCTGCGTGTCCGGAAAGTGGAGGCTTCCCAGTGGAGGAGTGATGATGGCGACAGGACAAGAGGGAACGGCCTCAAGTTGTGCCCAGAGCACGCTTAGATTGGATATTAGGAGAAATGTCTTCACCAACAGGGTTGTCCAGCACTGGAACAGGCTGCCCAGGGAAGTGGTGGAGTCCCCATCCCTGGAGGTATTTAAAAGCCGTGTAGATGTGGTGCTGAGGGACAAGGTTTAGTGGTGGGCTTGGCAGTGCTAGGTTAACGGTTGGGCTCGATGATCTTCAAGGTCCTTTCCAACCTAAACGATTGTATGATTCTATGGTTCTGTATGTAGAGACACACATACACACCCCTATGCGGGCACTGCTGGCTGGCAGGGCCCTGCTCCCCGAGCCGTCCCAGTCCCCCAGTTACCGGTGCAGCTCGGGGGTCTCACGTCACCTCAAAACCGCCCATGAATCCCGACAGCGCTGGCCAGCTGACAGCGCTGGCCCCTTCCCTCCCATGGTGGTGGGAAGGGGCCTCTGACCTGCCCCGGGGCCCTGAGCTGCCTCTGCCCGGGGAGGGAGGCACCCGCTCGGTGTTGGGGCAGAGACAGGACCAGACTGCTGAGGCTGGAGGCACCTCTGGGCTCCATCGGGTCCAACCTCCAGAGCTGGTGGCCCAGGACCGTGTCCAGGGGGTTTTGAGTACCTCCAAGGATGGAGACTCCACCTGGGCAACCTGGGCCAGGGCTGGGCCACCCTCCCAGTGAAAAGTGTTTCCTGCTGTGCAGAGGGACCCTCCTGTGTTCCAGCGTGTGCCCATGGGCTCTGGTCCTGGCACTGGGCACCACTGGGAAGAGCCTGGCTCCGTCCCCTTGGCACCCTCCCCGCAGGTGTGGATGAGATCCCACGGATGAGATCCCCCTGAGCCCTCAGCTCTGTGCTGGTGCCTGGGCTTGTTCCTCCCCAGGGGCAGGACTTGGCACTGCTTCACCTTCATGAGGTTCCTGCTGGGCCATTTCTCCAGCCCACAGAGGTCCCCAGATGCCAGCACACCCACTGGGGGACCAGACACCCCCACCCCCCCACCAGTTTTCTGGGTGCCAGCGGTGCCCTGTGCCAGCTGATCCTTGCAGAGGATTGGGCAGTGAGGGGGTCGCACCCCCAGCCACAGGATGGATGGATGAACCACGACACCTGGGATAGAAAAAACATTTAATTTTTAACATTTCAGATGTAGGGGTGCCCCAGGGGGGGTCCCGGCCCCGTGCCCCCCAGCCGCTCACTGATAGGGGAACCCGCTGGTCTGGTGGGACCAGCGCTGCCACCACAGGGGCTTCCCTCGCCCCATGGAGCTTCTTCTTTCTGGCTCCATGGGGCTGCTCCTCTTCACTTCCTTCGGGCTTTTCCTGCCCAGCTCCACAGATCTGCTCCTGCCCGATTCCATGGGATGGCTGCTGCCTGTCACAGTGGGGCTGCTCCTTTCCATCCCCAGGGAGCTGCTTTTGTCTGCTCCCGTGTCCTTGTCCTTCTCCAGGTCCACATCCTCCCCCGGCAGCTCCACGCCACGGCACTGGGGACACACTCTGGCCCCCAGCTGCCCCTGCGCCTCCATCCTGGTGGGGGGGAGGGAGAGATCCCCGGGTAGAGGTCCAGTGGGGTGTCGTGGCCAAGGGCCAGCCCCGGGTTCCCCACCAGCCCCTTCTCAGCCTTGGGGGACTGGGGGGGTCCCGAGCGGGTGAGTGCTGCCAGCTCCGCCATCGCACCGGGCCAGGGCTCCAGGAAGGAGTAAAGGGAGCTCACGGAAGATGAGCCCAGGGAGCCCAAGGAGTCCATGGAGGCCAGCGGGGCCCGCGGGGACAGGCGCTCCCTGCTCGACACCTCCGTGCTCGCCCTGCAGAGGAGAAGAGGGAAGAGACCCCGCTGCACCCCGGCCCCTCCAGCGGGACCCACGGGCAGCACCCCGTCCTCGGCCCGCGGGCAGGGTCAGGGCAGGGGGTGAGGGTCTGGGGCAGGACCTGGGGGTCTCCCCCACACTCACCACATCTCCAGGCTCCGCCTGGCCTTCTCCACTCCTCCATCTGCCCGGGGAGAAGCTGCCGACGGAGGAGCCGGACGGAGCGGCCGGCAGCCCCCGGCACAGCCCCGGCTCAGCGCTCAGCCCACGCTCCGACTTCTCCCAGCACCTCTGCGGGACGCCCAGGAGCCGGGGGAGGCGGGAGCAGCGCCCGGCCCCACGCCGCAGCCCCCCGCGCACCACAGCCGGGCGCAGCCCTCCCGCGGGCACCGTCCTGCCCTGCGCGGCCCCGGGGCCGCCCGGCCGCGCGCCCTGCCCGCGGGCACTCGCCGCCGGGGGCCGGGCTCTGCCGGGGCGCTCCCGCCCGCGGCAGCGGGGGTGCCGCCGCCGGGCTCCGCGGGCCGGCTCCGCTCCGGCCCCCCCGCCGGGCCGTTCCGGCCAGGCGCCGGGGCCGCTCCGGCCCGCTCCGCCCCGCGGCGCCGCTCCCGCCCGCTTCCCCCGCCCGGGCCCTCAGCCCCGGGCCGGCCCGGGCCGCAGCGCAGCGCAGCGGCTGATGGCGGCGCTCGGGGCTTTCCTCAGCGCGGAGCCCTGCGGCGAGCGGAGAGACCCGCCGGGAGCCGCGCGCGCGGGCGGCAGCGGCTGAGGAGACCTGGGCGGGGCCGGGGCGGCCGCGGCCACGCCCCCGCTCCCAAGGGCCGCCCCGGGCGCTCGGGGCGGGGCCGCCGTCTCTCGCCCCGGCCGCTGGGCGCCATGTTGGGCGAGCGGCGGGCGGGGGCGGCGGGCGCTGGCGGCCCCGGGAGCGGGCCCGAGGGGCAGAGCGGTGCGGGAAGGGCGGGCGTTGTTGGGGAAGGAGGCCTTGGAGGCGCAGCAGCAGGCCGTCGCCGCGTGCCGAAGGAGGAGGCGGCGGGGCGGAGCCCGGCCTGGCTGAAGAGAGAGCTGTGGCTGGGACTGTGGGGAAACCCGAGAGTCTGTGGTGTGTGGGAGACGGGGCGGGCAGCTCGTGAGGACGACGAGGATGTCACGAGGGTGTGAAGGCAGAAAACGAGAAGGCCCCGAGAAGGGGAGGTTGGGTTCGGGCAAGAGGCTCCTCAGCCCGGCCCTGGGCGCGCCCCCGCCCAGCTCTGCTGCCCAGAGGTGGCCCCTGAGCTCGGGCCCCTGAGCGCTCCCGTGCCCGGGTGGCTGCAAGGCAATGCTGAGGCTGCTCCTTATGTCAGCACCCCGGGAAACGTCACTCCCTTGCAAGGAGTCCTTCTGTCCCTGGCACCCCTGCTTCCAGGCAGTTGAACCCCTTCTTGCCGTGGGGCCTCCTTGCCCGCCATGCCAGGTCATTCCTCCGTCCCAAGTTACCACTGCTGCCCAGTTGCAATGAGAATTACCCCTTTGGGGGTCTCACGCCACCCCAAAACCACCCACGAAACCCAGCAAGGGCCTGAATGGTGCCCACCACCTCCACCCCCATCCTCTTGCACCCTCCATGCGGGTATGGATGTACATGGATGAGATGCCCCTGAGCCCTCTCTTCCCCAGGCTGAACAGCCCCAGCCCTCCCAGCTGAGGATCCCCTCCCTCCACCTGCTGGCCACGCTCCTCCTCATGCAGCCCCGGACACCCTTGGCCACCTTGGCTCGTGGTCAGCTTGGTGCCCACCAGGACCTCCTCTGCCAAGCTGCTTTCCAGCCGCTGGCCCCAGCCTGTGCTGGTGCCTGGGCTTGTTCCTCCCCAGGGGCAGGACTTGGCACTTCTTGACCTTCACGAGGTTCCTGCTGGCCCATGTCTCCAGCCCACCCAGGTCCCCAGACGCCAGCACACCCACGGGGGGACCAGATACAGCCACCCCCCAGTTTTCTGGGTGCCAGCGGTACCCTGTGCCAGCCCTTCCCGCAGGGGATCGGGCAGTGAGTGGGTTACACCCCCAGCCGTGCGATGGGTGGCTGAAGCCCAGCACCAAAGACAGAGAAAACATTTAATTTTTAACATTTCAGATGGAGGGGTGCCCCAGGGGGGTTCCCAGCCCCGCGACCCCCAGCTGCTCAGTGGTAGGGGACCCCGTTGGACTTGTGGGACCAGCGCTGCCACCACGGGGGCTTGCAGAAGTGAACGTGGCGGGGCCGGCAGCGGCGTCTCCACCAGGTCTTCAGGCAGTGCCAGAGCCGGGCCCAGCCCTCACACAGGCACCGTCCTGCCCTGCACGGCCCTGGGGACGCCCGGCCACCAGCCCTGCCCGTGGGCACCCGTGGCCGTGGGCTGGGCTCTGCCGGGGTGCTCCTGCCCAGAGCAGTGGGGCTGCTCCTGCCTGGCCCCATGGAGCTGCTGCTTTCTGGCTCCATGGGGCTGCTCCTCTTCACTTGCTTTGGGCTTCTCCTGCCCAGGTCGTCAGGGCTGCTCCTGCCCGATTCCATAGGGCGGCTGCTGCCTGTCGCAGTGGGGCTGCTGCTCTCCATCTCCATGGAGCTGCTTTGGTCTGCTCCCGTGTCCTTGTCCTTCTCCATGGCCACATCCGCCCCCGGCAGCTCCACGCCAAGGCACTGGGGACACACTCTGGTCCCCAGCTGCCCCTGCGCCTCCATCCTGGTGGGGGGGAGGGAGAGTTCCCCAGGGAGGGTCCCACTGCAGGCCCCCGCCGCCCCCCGCCACTGGGCCAGCGCCGCCCGCAGCAGCTCACATTGCTGCTCGTGCACCGCCTGGGTGGCCCGGAGGACGCGGATGAGCTCGAGGACGAGCTCCCCCTTGACCGTGGCCATGGCTGGGGGACTGCCGGGGGTCGGCTCCATGTCCACGGGGCTCTGCACCCTGTCCCCGCGGTCCCCAGAGACCCGTTCCCGCTCTGTCCCCGCTGGCAGCTCCAGTGGGGTGTCGTGGCCAAGGGCTGGCTCCGGGTCCCCCGCCGGCCCCTTCTCAGCCTTGGGGGACTGGGGGGGTCCCGAGCGGTTGAGTGCTGCCAGCTCCGCCATCGCACCGGGCCAGGGCTCCGGGAAGGGGTAAAGGGAGCTCACGGAAGACGAGGCCAGGGAGCCCAGGGAGTCCATGGAGGCCAGCGGGGCCCGCGGGGACAGGCGCTCCCTGCTCGACACCTCTGTGCTCGCCCTGCAGAGGAGAAGAGGGAAGAGACCCCGCTGCACCCCGGCCCCTCCAGCGGGACCCACGGGCAGTACCCCGTCCTCGGCCGGCGGGCAGGGCTGCCCAGCGTGGGCAGGGTCAGGGTACAGGGTGAGGATCTGGGGCAGAACCTGGGGGTCTCCCCCAGCACTCACCACATCTCCAGGGTCTGCCTGGCCTTCTCCACTCCTCCATCTGCTGGCGAAGAACCTGCTGAGGGAGGAGACGCAGTGAGCGCCCAGCAGCCCCCAGCACAGCCCCGGGTCAGGCTCCGGTCGGGTGTTGGCCTTTTGCAGGGCGCTGGGTGCCAGGGCCACTCACCACTCTGCTCCTCCGGCCGGGCTCTCGCCGTCCTCGTCCGACGCTTCGACTTCTTCCACCATTTCTGCAGGACCCCCAGGAGCTGGCTGAGACGGCAGCAGCTCCCAGCCCCACGCCTCAGCCCCCATGCCACTCCACACAACGCTACACCACCCCACACTACGCCACTCCACCCCACCACACTCCATGTCGCGGCGCAGTGCGGTGCAGTGCGGTTTGTTGTAGTCGTCACTTTAGCATTAGCATCAAGGCTCGCTGAAGCCTTAGGCCCCAAGAACTGTCACCTGGATCCGCCGACCGTGCACTGAACTTTGACTTGGCTACATGAAGGAAGGCCCCTGAAACCGGTGCAAACCAGAAAGATAAGGAGGCTTCAACCTCAGCAGAAGCTGCAATCTGAGAGAGAAGAGAAGAATCGGCCCACCTAGAGACAAGGAAAGGGCCCAATGAAGAACGGGAAGACCCCAGACCCTGATACTACTATTGGTCCGGACTGTCTGCTGAGGGGAGGGGAATTTAGACTGTAAGGGTCTAATTACCCAGGGATTTCGTTGTTCTGGGTCCCTCTCCGGAGACACTCGGCTCGAGCTGGTTTCACCGCTGTACCAATAAATTTGTCTGGCGTACGTCGTATCGGAGACTCTGCTTCGGGAAACCTCGGGTCGAGCCAGAGGGAGAGGAAGCGCCCGAGGGTACAAATTTAGTTTAGTAGTAGAAATACTACTGAACCCCTGGCCAGCAAATGATCCAAACTGGGACTGTAATCATGCAGCGGACTGAGCCGTTTGTCAGACAGGGCTGCAAATTTGGTAGAAGCCATTAGAGCCTGTGGGGAACTAGGAGTGAACTGGACTAACGTACAAGAATGCAGGCAGAGGCCTGAGGAGCATCCTGGTGATTTTGGGGGATGTCTCTGACAAGCTTTGCTAAAATACGGAGGAATGGCGCTGCAGAATTGTAATGACGCGCTCGCGATTAGCATCTTTGTGGATCAGGCGGCACCCGATATACAGAATTACTTTAAGGAACGCATGCCCGGGTGGCAGGGGGAGAATTTGCAAAGGATTTTGAGTATTGCTGTGTTTGTGTAGGATGGGCGTGAGGAAAGGCAAAAAGCTGATCAGCTTAAAGAAAGGGAAAAAATAAAAACAACAAAAGAGCAGGGGGCAATTTTATTGGCCTCGGCTTTAGCAAGGCATTTGCAAGTGAGAGACAGGGGTCGGCAAGCGGGGGAAGGAGACTGGATACTAGGTCTGAGCTAAGATTTGGGAGAAAAGAAAGGGGATTGGGAAGGAATGTTGGAAGGGAGTGTTATTATTGTGGGAATCTAGGGCATATGCAGCGGGAATGCCCACTCCGGCCGCGGGAGAGGGCAAAAGAAGGAAATTATGACTGGGAAGAACTGGCCCGGGAAGAGTCACAATCACAATGACTGGAGGGAAGAGACCCTGCGGATCTTGATGGGAAGCAGGATGTCTGGGAATTTTTAATGTGTGGGTAACCCAGTTGGATCAGCAGGGCCAAATTATAGGTGAAGTTGACGGCCGTGAAGTTGAATTCTTGGTAGAAGCAGGAGCCACGTTATCCCTTTTGAATTTTACCCTGAGAAGGTCTCGGACCACAGGTAGAATTTCCATACATGGAGTCACAGGACAGAGAAAGCAGAATTTGAGCAAAGCATATTAGTAACCATAGGAAACAAGAGTATTTGTATACTCTTGCAGAGGAGTCCTCAGTGTGCCTGTTAGGGAGAGATCTCTTGCAGGCTTGAGATGGAGAATTACACTTGTCGCCCGAAGGAATAGATTTAATAATCGTGGGAATGAGTGTAATCACTGGAAGCCCAAATAAGGAGCTAAAAATACCGGAAGTCTTGAAATCTGTACCAACCAAGTTGTGGAGTAAAAGTAGCAGGGATGTGGGATTACCAGTTTCAGCTCAACCCGTAGACATAAAAACAAAGGGAGGGCACCCCCCTCCGGCTGTCAAACAGTACCCGAGTCCCCAAGAAGCTGAGAAGAGCATTCAAAAGCAAATAGATGGGTATTTAGCCCAAGGAATTTTGAAGGCGTGTGTGTCACCGTGTAACACTCCTATACTCCCTGTAAGAAAGGATAGATTCGATGAAGATGGGGACCCGGCGTACCGTTTTGTGCAAGATCTACGGGTAGTTAATCAGCACGTAGTGACTTCTCATCCAGTAGTGCCCGATCCCTCTACCATACTTCTACAAATACCGCATTGGGCAAGATATTTTACTGTGATTGATCTAAGGGCTGCCTTCTTTAGCATCCCTGTAGATGAGGACAGCCAACTTCTGTTTGCCTTTACATGGAAAGGACAATAATTGACCTGGACGCCTCTCCCACAAGGGCTTGCAGGGTCTCATACAATTTGTCACAAATACTGAGAAATGATTTGAGAGACCTAAAATTAAATTGCCCGGCAAATCAGCCCTTGTACAATATGTAGACGATTTGCTAACAGCAAGTAAAGATGAGGATGCCTGTATAAAAGACACTATACATCTATGCACTGCCTTAGCGGAGAAGGGTCATCGTGCATCCCCGTCCACACTTCAGCTGTGTCAGAAGGAAGTGAAATCTTTAGGGTTTATCCTAAGGGAAGGGCAGTGGGTAATAGACCCAGAAGGAATAGAAGCTATAATAAAGCTTCCACGTGCAGTCACAAAGAAACAGTTGCGAGGGTTCCTTGGAGCTGTGGGATTTTGTCGACCGTGGATTCCTGAGTCGGGAGAATTAACAAGATCACTGACAGAAGCAACAAGAACTGAGGAGATAGAACCTAGTGCGTGGGGTCCAGAAAGGGAGCAAGCTTTTAAAATGATAAAAGGAGCTTTGGCATCAGCTCCCGCTCTTGGACTCCCAGAGTGCACAAACCCCTTTAATTTGCATGTCCACGGGCAAAAAGGGATAGCCAGTGGAGTAGTAACGCAGAAGCTGGGTCCGCATCGCAGGCCAGACGCCTATGACTCAAGTCAGCTTGATCCAGGGGCGACAGGGGCACCAGCTTGTAATAAATCGGTAGCGGCAGCAGCGGCTGTATTGGAGAAGAGTCGCCCACTTGTCTTAGGACATCCAGTGACCGTTTATGTACCACACGAAGTAGAAATACTATTGAAGCAATACGCGACCCAAGCATTGTTACTGCAACGGGCACATAGGTATGAACTAATTCTACTAATGGCAGATAACGTCACTCTGCGAAGATGCAATACCCTGAATCCTGCGATGTTGTTCCCATCGCCTGATGAAGGGGAGGAACATGATCAGTGCAAACGAGTAATGCTTACTTCTAGCAAACCAGGAACAGATTTAACTGATGTTCCTCTGCAGAATCCAGATTTAGCTCTATTTGTAGACGGCTCATCCTACTACTTGCACGGACAACGACGGACTGGGTACGAGGTGGTCAGCCAAGGACAAGTGATGGAAGCTGAACCACTCCCAGCAAGGCTGAGCGCACAAGGAGCAGAACTGGTAGCGTTGACACGCACAGCTCATCTAGGAAAGGGAAAACGAGTCAATACTTACACAGGCTCTCGGTATGCCTTCGGGGAACGCCGTGCAGCGGGAATGTCATGGAAAGAACAAGGATTTTTCACATCATCAGGAAAAAGGGTATCCAATAGAGAGGAAATACGCAGTTTGCTGGAATCGGTCCAACTACCCAGAGAAATTGCTGTGATACATTGCCCAGCCCATAGCAAAGATACTACAGAAATTAGCGATGGAAATGCTTTAGCTGATGCAGCTGCGAGAGCTGCAGCCCAGCAACCTCTGAAGGAGCGTATGGTTGCAATCTCAATGGACAATCAGAACGAATGGCCACATTTAAGAGACCCCAAAGCCATGTATGAAAAGGACTCTACAGCACAGGAAAAGAAACCGTGGGAAAGTGGGAAGCAGAACAAGATGACAACGGGATATGGACAATTGGAGGAAAACCAGTTTTGCCAAAGAAGTATTTAATCACAGAATCACAGAATCACAGAATCATATAGGTTGGAAAAGACCTTTAAGATCATCGAGTCCAACCATAAACCTAACACTGCCAAAAACCACCACTACACCATGTCTATAAGTACCTCATCCAAACGTCCTTTAAATACCTCCAGGGATGGCGACTCAACCACTTCCCTGGGCAGCCTGTTCCAATGCTTGATAACCCTCTCGGTGAAGAAAAATTTCCTAATATCCAGTCTAAACCTCCCCTGGCGCAACTTGAGGCCATTTCCTCTTGTCCTGTCACTTGTTACCTGGGAGAAGAGACCGACCCCCACCTCTCTACAACCTCCTTTCAGGTAGTTGTAGAGAGCGATGAGGTCTCCCCTCAGCCTCCTTTTCTCCAGGCTAAACAGTCCCAGCTCCCTCAGCCGCTCCTCATAAGACTTCTGCTCCAGACCCTTCACCAGCTTCGTTGCCCTTCTCTGTACACGCTCCAGTACCTCAATATCCCTCTTGTAGTGGGGGGCCCAAAACTGAACACAGGATTCGAGGTGCGGCCTCACCAGTGCCGAGTACAGGGGCACAATCACTTCCCTAGTCCTGCTGGCCACGCTATTTTTGATACAGGCCAGGATGCCATTGGCCTTCTTGGCCGCCTGGGCACACTGCTGGCTCATATTCAGGCGGCTGTCAACCAACACCCCCAGGTCCTTCTCTGCCAGGCAGCTTTCCAGCCACTCTTCCCCAAGCCTGTAGCGTTGCATGGGGTTGCTGTGGCCCAAGTGCAGGACCTTGCACTTGGCCTTGTTAAACCTCATACAATTCACCCCAGCCCATCGATCCAGCCTGTCCAGGTCCCTCTGCAGAGCCTGCCTACCCTCCAGCAGATCAACACTCCCACACAACTTGGTGTCGTCTGCAAACTTACTGAGAGTACACTCGATCCCTTCGTCCAGAGCATTGATAAAGATGTTAAACAGAACTGGCCCCAACACCGAGCCCTGGGGAACACCGCTTGTGACCGGCCGCCAACCGGAGTAAACTCCATTCACCACCACTCTTTGGGCCCGGCCGTCCAGCCAGTTCTTTACCCAGCGAAGAGTACACCCGTCCAAGCCATGAGCAGCCAGTTTCTCCAGGAGAATGCTGTGGGAGACTGTGTCGAAGGCTTTACTGAAGTCTAGATAGACAACATCCACAGCCTTTCCCTCATCTACTAGGCGGGTCACCTTGTCATAGAAGGAGATCAGGTTGGTCAAGCAGGACCTGCCTTTCCTGAACCCATGCTGGCTGGGCTTGATCCCTTGGTTATTCTCTACATGCCGTGTGATAGCACTCAGGATGATCTGCTCCATCAGGTTCCCCGGCACCGAGGTCAGGCTGACAGGCCTGTAGTTCCCCGGGTCCTCCTTCCGGCCCTTCTTGAAGATGGGCGTCACATTCGCTAATCTCCAGTCAGCAGGGACTTCCCCAGTTAGCCAGGACTGCTGGTAAATGATGGAAAGGGGCTTGGTGAGCACATCTGCCAGCTCCTTCAACACTCTCGGGTGGATCTCATCAGGCCCCATAGACTTGTGAGTGTCTAAGTGGTGCAGCAGGTCACTCACCATTTCCCCCTGGATTATGGGGGCTCCAGTCTGGTCCCCATCCCTATCTTCCAACTCCAGGGGCTGGGTACCCGTAGAACATTCGGCCCTGCTAATAAAGACTGAGGCAAAGAAGGCATTAAGTACCTCAGCCTTTTCCTCATCCTTGGTCACTGTGTTTCCTCCCCCATCTACTAGGGGCTGGAGATTCTCCTGAGCTCTCCTTTTGCTGCTAATGTATTTGAAGAAGTGTTTTTTGTTGTCTTTTATAGCAGCAGCCAGACTGAGCTCTAGCTCAGCTTTGGCCCTTCTAGTTTTCTCCCTGCACAGCCTCGCTACACCTTTGTAGTCCACCTGAGTTGCCCGCCCCTTCTTCCAGAGGTCATAGACTCTCCTCTTTCTCCTCAGTTCGAGCCAGAGCTCTCTAGTCAGCCAGGCCGGTCTTCTTCCCCGCCGGCTCGTCTTTCGGCACCTGGGGACAGCCCGCTCTTGTGCCTTTAGGACTTCCTCCTTAAGGAATGTCAAGCCTTCCTGGACCCCTTTGCCCATTAGGGCTGCCTCCCAGGGGACTCTCTCGACCAGTCTCCTAAACAGGCTGAAGTCCGCCCTCCGGAAGTCTAAGGTGGCAGTTTTGCCGACCCCCCTCGCCGCTTCTCCACGTATCAAAAACTCTATCATTTCGTGATCGCTCTGCCCAAGACAGCCTCCAACCATCACATGGCTCACAAGTCCTTCTCTGTTGGTGAACAAGAGGTCCAGCGGGGCACCTTCCCTCGTTGGCTCACTCACCAGCTGCGTCAGGAAGTTATCTGCCACACGCTCCAGGAACCTCCTGGACTGTTTCCTCTCTGCTGTATTGTATTTCCAGCAGACATCTGGCAGGTTGAAGTCCCCCACAAGAACAAGGGCTAGCGATCGTGAGGCTTCTCCCAGCTGCTTATAGAATAGTTCATCTGTCTCCTCATCCTGGTTGGGTGGTCTGTAACAGACTCCCACCACAATATCTGCCTTGTTGGCCTTCCCCCTGATTCTGACCCATAGGCACTCCACCCTATCATCACCATCATCGAGCTCTAAACTATCCAGACTCTCCCTGACGTATAGGGCTACCCCACCACCTCTCCTGCCTCGCCTATCCCTCCTGAAGAGCTTATAGCCATCCAGCGCCGCACTCCAGTTGTGCGAGTCACCCCACCACGTTTCCGTGATGGCCACCATATCATAGTTTTCCTGATGTACAATGGCTTCCAACTCCTCCTGCTTGTTACCCATGCTGCGTGCATTGGTGTAGAGGCACTTCAGCTGGGCTGTCGTCCGTGCCTCCTTCATAGAAGAACACCCCTTGCGTGCTTTGAGGCATTTCACTGGTGTTTCCCTCTTGGCTCCCGTTGCCTCAATATCCCCTGGCTCAACTCCGCTCGACTTCGGCTGTGCCCAAGCGTACCCCGCGCATCTCGAGGACTCAGGCCGACTGTCCTCGCTGTCAGCCGCTCCCTCCAACCATGGCACGTCAAATGACCATGGCTAGGTGGTTTCATGACCAAGGTCATGGAGGAGCAGAGGCAGTGGCTAACCAGGTACAAAAAAGATGGACAGCACCAGGAATAATGCCGCCGCAAAGAGGATCAGCAGTAGCTGTCCACCCTGCCAAAAGTTTTCAAGTATGAAGTGGAGTTCAGAGTCAGGGGGACGACCATGGGCCTATTTCCCTTTTCAGCAATTACAAATAGATGACGCAGATATGCCATCCGCCAGCACATACAAACACTTACTAGTTATAGTTCATCAAGTGTCAGGTTGGGTAGAAAGATTCCCCACAAGAAAAGCAGAGACAGGAGGAGTAATAAAAGCATTATTGAAGGAAATTATACCCAGATACGGAGTTCCCAAATGAATTGAATCAGACAGGGGTGCCCATTTTACAGCAAATACAATCGGTCAACTAGATAAGTCGCTAGGTATAGAGAGGAACTTGCACACTCCCTATCACGCACAATCCTCAGGACAGGTAGGAAGCTCAAACAGAACCTTAAAGGAAAAGGTAGGAAGAAAATCTACAAACACAGGTTGGAAGTGGCCGGACGCACTGCACTTAGCCCTGCGGGATGTGCAAAATGCCCCGCAACAACCCATAGGGCTGACAGCAGCAGAAATTCTCTTTGGGAGACATTTGGCCCTACCAGGGACGTATATCCCAGCTAAGACCGGCCCGTTGGATGGAGGTGAACGATTGACCCAGTGTGTTATAAATGGTAATTTGGGATTTGTCAATGTGACTTGTGAAACTACTATGCCAGTATTGACAACTGTCTCTCCAACCACGTGACATCCCATGATAACAGTATTGTGCTTTGCCTTCATGTGTTACTTGTAATCATATTATCTATGCGAACACGGTGGTTAATTGTTTGCCTTGAAAGAATTTGCGGGCATTGTCTGACCTTTGTCTGACATATTAAGTAGGAATGCTTGATTAAAAAAAAGCAAAGGGAGGACAGTTGTAGTCGTCACTTTAGCATTAGCATCAAGGCTCGCTGAAGCCTTAGGCCCCAAGAACTGGCACCTGGATCCGCCGACCGTGCACTGAACTTTGACTTGGCTACATGAAGGAAGGCCCCTGAAACCGGTGCAAACCAGAAAGATAAGGAGGCTTCAACCTCAGCAGAAGCTGCAATCTGAGAGAGAAGAGAAGAATCGGCCCACCTAGAGACAAGGAAAGGGCCCAATGAAGAACGGGAAGACCCCAGACCCTGATACTACTATTGGTCCGGACTGTCTGCTGAGGGGAGGGGAATTTAGACTGTAAGGGTCTAATTACCCAGGGATTTCGTTGTTCTGGGTCCCTCTCCGGAGACACTCGGCTCGAGCTGGTTTCACCGCTGTACCAATAAATTTGTCTGGTGTACGTCGTATCCCCTGTGATCGTGCCCCTGTGGTGATCGTCCCCCTGTACTCGGCGCTGGTGAGGCCGCACCTCGAATGCTGTGTTCAGTGTTGGGCCCCCCCACCACAAGAGAGACATTGAGGGGCTGGAGCGTGTCCAGAGAAGGGCAACGGAGCTGGGGAAGGGTCTGGAGCAGAAGTCTTATGAGGAGCGGCTGAGGGAGCTGGGACTGTTCAGCCTGGAGAAAAGGAGGCTGAGGGGAGACCTCATCGCTCTCTACAGCTGCCTGAAAGGAGGCTGTAGAGAGGTGGGGTCGGTCTCTTCTCCCAGGTGACAAGTGATAGGACGAGAGGCAATGGCCTCAAGTTGCACGAGGGGAGGTTTAGAGTGGATATTAGGAAATTTTACTTCACTGAAAGGGTTATCAAGCACTGGAAGAGGCTGCCCAGGGAAGTGGTTGAGTCGCCATCCCTGGAGGTATTTAAAGGACGTTTGGATGAGGTGCTTAGGGACATGGTGTAGTGGTGGGCTTGGTAGTGTTAGGTTTATGGTTGGACTTGATGAGCGTGTGTGTGTGAGCGAGGAGTCGAAAAGGGGCACCCGTCAGCTCCGTGGAGCTGCCGCTGCGAAGGGACTGCGGTGCCAGCAGGTAAAGTCTTGGGTGGTGTGTGTGCGACTGCTGAACGGTGTGTGAGTGCTCGGGCAGCGGCTTCTCCTTTAACACTCTGGCCCTGCAGCTCTGCTCCCAAGCCTCACCCCACGGTCACGGCGGCCTTGAGGGGGTGGCGGGTCCTCGCGGGGGGTGACCAGGGGGACAGGTGCCAGCACACGAGCGCAGCACAGGCCTGGGCTGGGTGCCTGCAGTGTCTGGGGGCTCAGCCCCTCCGGCCGTGCTCAGGGACAGGACCGAGGACATGCTGGGGCTGGTGGTGGGAAGGGGCCTCTGACCTGCCCCGGGGCCCTGAGCTGCCTCTGCCCGGGGAGGGAGGCACCCGCTCGGTGTTGGGGCAGAGACAGGACCAGACTGCTGAGGCTGGAGGCACCTCTGGGCTCCATCGGGTCCAAGCTCCAGAGCTGGTGGCCCAGGACCGTGTCCAGGGGGTTTTGAGTACCTCCAAGGATGGAGACTCCACCTGGGCAACCTGGGCCAGGGCTGGGCCACCCTCCCAGTGAAAAGTGTTTCCTGCTGTGCGGAGGGACCCTCCTGTGTTCCAGCGTGTGCCCATGGGCTCTGGTCCTGGCACTGGGCACCACTGGGAAGAGCCTGGCTCCGTCCCCTTGGCACCCTCCCCGCAGGTGTGGATGAGATCCCACGGATGAGATCCCCCTGAGCCCTCAGCTCTGTGCTGGTGCCTGGGCTTGTTCCTCCCCAGGGGCAGGACTTGGCACTGCTTGAACTTCACGAGGTTCCTGCTGGGCCATTTCTCCAGCCCACCCAGGCCCCCAGACGCCAGCACACCCACTGGGGGACTAGACACCCCCACCCCCCCCCCAGTTTTCTGGGTGCCAGTGGTGCCCTGTGCCAGCTCGTCCCTGTAAGGGATTGGGCAGTGAGTGGGTCGCACCCCAGCCGCGGGATGGGTAGATGAAGCCCGGCACCAAAGACAGAGAAAACATTTAATTTTTAACATTTCAGATGGAGGGGTGCCCCAGGGGGGTTCCCAGCCCCGCGACCCCCAGCTGCTCAGTGGTAGGGGACCCCGTTGGACTTGTGGGACCAGCGCTGCCACCACGGGGGCTTGCAGAAGTGAACGTGGCGGGGCCGGCAGCGGCGTCTCCACCAGGTCTTCAGGCAGCGCCAGAGCCGGGCCCAGCCCTCACACAGGCACCGTCCTGCCCTGCACGGCCCTGGGGACGCCCGGCCACCAGTCCTGCCCATGGGCACCCGTCGCCGTGGGCTGGGCTCTGCCAGGGTGCTCCTGCCCAGAGCAGTGGGGCTGCTCCTGCCTGGCCCCATGGAGCTGCTGCTTTCTGGCTCCATGGGGCTGCTCCTCTTCACTTGCTTTGGGCTTCTCCTGCCCAGGTCGTCAGGGCTGCTCCTGCCCGATTCCATAGGGCGGCTGCTGCCTGTCGCAGTGGGGCTGCTGCTCTCCATCTCCATGGAGCTGCTTTGGTCTGCTCCCGTGTCCTTGTCCTTCTCCATGGCCACATCCGCCCCCGGCAGCTCCACGCCAAGGCACTGGGGACACACTCTGGCCCCCAGCTGCCCCTGCGCCTCCATCCTGGTGGGGGGGAGGGAGAGTTCCCCGGGGAGGGTCCCACTGCAGGCCCCCGCCGCCCCCCGCCACTGGGCCAGCGCCGCCCGCAGCAGCTCACATTGCTGCTCGTGCACCGCCTGGGTGGCCCGGAGAATGCGGATGAGCTCGAGGACGAGCTCCCCCTTGACCGTGGCCATGGCTGGGGGACTGCCGGGGGTCGGCTCCATGTCCACGGGGCTCTGCACCCTGTCCCCGCGGTCCCCAGAGACCCGTTCCCGCTCTGTCCCCGCTGGCAGCTCCAGTGGGGTGTCGTGGCCAAGGGCTGGCTCCGGGTCCCCCGCCGGCCCCTTCTCAGCCTTGGGGGACTGGGGGGGTCCCGAGCGGGTGAGTGCTGCCAGCTCCGCCATCGCACCGGGCCAGGGCTCCGGGAAGGAGTAAAGGGAGCTCACAGAAGACGAGGCCAGGGAGCCCAGGGAGTCCATGGAGGCCAGCGGGGCCCGCGGGGACAGGCGCTCCCTGCTCGACACCTCTGTGCTCGCCCTGCAGAGGAGAAGAGGGAAGAGACCCCGCTGCACCCCGGCCCCACCAGTGGGACCCACGGGCAGTACCCTGTCCTCGGCCGGCGGGCAGGGCTGCCCAGCGTGGGCAGGGTCAGGGTACAGGGTGAGGATCTGGGGCAGAACCTGGGGGTCTCCCCCAGCACTCACCACATCTCCAGGGTCTGCCTGGCCTTCTCCACTCCTCCATCTGCTGGCGAAGAACCTGCTGAGGGAGCAGACGCAGTGTGGTCCTCCTGCCGGGCTCTCGCCGTCCTCGTCCGACGCTTCGACTTCTTCCACCATTTCTGCAGGACCCCCAGGAGCTGGCTGAGACGGGAGCAGCTCCCAGCCCCACGCCGCAGCCCCCCACGCCGCAGCCCCCCATCCACACTACGCTACACCACCCTACACCACCCCACACTACACCACTCCACCCCACCACACTCCACGCTGCGGTGCAGTGCGGTGCAGTGTGGTGCGGTCCAGCGGTCACCTACCTTGAGCCGCTTGGCCCGCAGTATGGCAGAGACCAGGCTGAGCTGCAGCACCAGCATCAGGAGCGGGAGCAGCTCAGCCAGGCTTGGGACGTTGGAGTGCCCCATGGCAGCGGCTGCGGTGCAGCTGCGGCACTCCGGGTCAGCAGCAGAGGCCCGCCGCGCGGATCCCCAGGGACCTCCTGGGTGGGCAGTGACGGGACCCCCAACACTGCTGGTGTGGCAGAGGCTGAGGCTGCAGTCTGCCGAGATGAGGCCAGACTGCGGTGCCCACCGCCTGCTGCCTGCTCCCGCGGGGAGCTGCACCCTCCTTTATAGTACGGCAGGCAGGCACGCCCCCCTTTGTGACCCCGTGGGGCAGGCAGGGACCCCCTTTGTGACATCGTGGGGCTGGCTAGGACCCCCATTGTGACCCCGTGGGGCAGGCAGGGACCCCCATTGTGACACCCAGTGGCCTCCCACGCCCTTCCCTGGCTGGTACGGGTGGGTGCGAGCGGCTCAGGACGGGTGTCCCCCTGGAATGTCCCCCTGGAAGTCAGGGATGGCAGCTGCTGGAAGCCCATGGTCTGCAGGATGGGGGAGCTGGGGGTGCTTCAGCGAGGGGGAGAAGGAGAAGGAGAAGGAGAAGGAGAAGGAGAAGGCGAAGGCGAAGGCGAAGGCGAAGGCGAAGGCGAAGGAGAAGGCGAAGGAGAAGGAGAAGGAGAAGGAGAAGGAGAAGGAGAAGGAGAAGGAGAAGGAGAAGGAGAAGGAGAAGGAGAAGGAGAAGGAGAAGGAGAAGGAGAAGAAGGGCCCGCACACCTGGCCCTCCAGCCAAGGACAGCTGAACAAGTGTTTATTGGATAAGGAATTGGGTGGATGTTCGTATCCAGAGGGTGGTGGTCTATGGCTCAATGTCCAGATGGAGGTCAGTGACAAGTGGTGTCCCTGCATAAGCATCGTCTTGACCTTTTCTCCCAACTTTTGCCCTTTCTCCTCTTCCTCCTGTAACTCTTTCTGCACTTGTTTGGTTTATAAAGACAGTAGCAACTCAGCTGCCTTTCTACCTTCTGTTTCTTTCTCTAGGTCCTGCTCCTCTCTATTTCTGTTCTCCCTTTCTTGATATGCAGCTTCTAAACAGGTGCCTAGCCTCTTGCAGATAACTCCTTGCCCTTTGCCATCCTTTGTACGGCCCCTGGTTACCTCTAGGTGCTCTTCAACGGCTTCCCAACGATGCCAGTTGTCACGAGCCCACTCTTCTGAGAAGCTGGGCCTCAGGTTCACTCCATGCCTCCGAAAATAATCGGTGATACTCCTTGCCATCCCGCCAACTACGCCAGTTTGTCGCAGATGGAGAGGTTCACTTCACTCTAAAGGATTATATGTGCACAATCAACCTAAGATATAGCCCTAGCGAAGCTCACAAAGTTTAGCAAGCCATTAGTCACTTACCAAGGACCTGTTGTGGCAAGGAATGTCTCCATATCGAGGAGGGAGGGATCTCAGCAGCAGGCGTAACCTTGGGAGGCCTCCCTACTCAAGGGGAGATGCTGTCGTGCGGCCCGGTGCCGTGCAGGATTGCTCAAAGGGCTCTCGGGCTGCTCTCCAGTTATGGGGGTGAGATGATTGACTCATAGTCATATTTGCATCCCGACCACCGATTTTAGTTTCTTCCAAATGTGGCTTGAGTCGGCCATTGACCAGCACTGTGGTTAGCTGGGCACATTGCTCAAGTTAGCCCTTGGCTATGGTGGCGTTCTCTGTCTCCCGAATCCGCTTTGAGCCGTACTGGGACCAGGGCTGTTCAATATTTTCATCAGTGACATTGACAGCCAGATCGAGTGCACCCTCAGCAAGTTGGCGGATGACACCAAGCCGAGCGGTGCAGTTGACACGCCAGAAGGACGGGATGTCATGCAGAGGGACCTGGACAAGCTGGAGAAGTGGGCCTGTGTGAACCTCATGAAGTTCAGCAAGGCCAAGTGCAGGGTCCTACACCTGGGTCGGGGCAATCCTCAGTTTCAATACAGGCTGGGCGATGATGTGATCGAGAGCAGCCCTGCCGAAAAGGACTAGGGGGTACTGATGGACGAAAAGCTGGACATGAGCCAACGATGTGTGCTCGCAGCCCAGAAGGCCAACCGTATCCTGGGCTGCATCCAAAGAAGCGTGGCCAGCAGGTCGAGGGAGGGGATTCTGCCACTCTGCTCTGCTCCGGTGAGACCTCGCCTGCAGTGCTGCGTCCAGCTCTGGAGCCCTCAGCACAAGAAGGACATGGAGCTGTTGGAGCGAGTCCAGAGGAGGGCCACGAAAATGATGCGAGGGCTGGAGCACCTCTCCTACGAGGAGAGGCTGAGAGAGTTGGGGTTGTTCAGCCTGGAGAAGAGAAGGCTGCGGGAGACCTTATAGCAGCTTTACATTACTTAAAGGGGGCCTACAGGAAAGAGGGGGACAGACTTTTTAGCAAGGCCTGTTGTGACAGGACAAGGTGCAATCGTTTTAAACTAAGGGAGGGCAGATTTAGACTGGATTTAAGAAAGAAATTTTTCACAATGAGGCTGGGGAAGCACTGGAAGAGGTTGCCCAGAGTGGAGGCCCCATCCCTGGAGACATTCAGGGTCAGGTTGGATGGGCGGCTCTGAGCAACCTGATCTAGTTACAGATGTCCCTGCTCTTGCAGGGGGGTTGGACTAGGGGACCTGTAAAGGTCCCTTCCAATCCAAAGCATTCTATGATTCTATGGTTCTATGGTTCTATGATTCTATGCTAGAACTTCAGCACGACCTGGAGTCAAAGGCAGCCAAGTGGTGTGCCACAACTGATATCGCTAATGCGTTTTTCTCAATGCCTTTGGCAGCAGAGTGCAGGCCACAGCTTGCTTTCACCTGGAGGGGCGTCCAGTCCACCTGGAATCGACTGCCCCAGGGGTGGAAACACAGCCCCACCATTTGCCAGGGACTGATCCAGACTGCACTGGTGTCGTGGTTTAACCCCAGCCGGCAACTGAGCACCACGCAGCCGCTCGCTCACTCCCCCCCACTGGGATGGGGGAGAGAATCGGAAGGGTAAAAGTGAGAACACTCGTGGGTTGAGATAAAGACAGTTTAATAGGGAAAGCAAAAGCCGCACGCAAGCAAAGCAAAGCGAGGAATTCATTCCCTCCTTCCCTTGGGCAGGCAGGGGTTCAGCCATCTCCAGGAAAGCAGGGCTCCATCAGGGGTAACGGTGACTTGGGAAGACAAACGCCATCACTCCCAATGTCCCCTCTTTCCTTCTACTTTCTTCTTCCCCAGCTTTCTATACTGAGCATGACGCCATATGGTATGGAATAGCCCTTTGGGCAGTTTGGACCAACTGTCCTGGCTGTGCCCCCTCCCAGCTTCCCGAGCGCCTGGCAGAGCACGGGGAGCTGAAAAGTGCGTGACCAGTGTAAGCAGTACTTAGCAACAACTACAGCATCAGTACTTAGCAACAACTACAGCATCAGCGTGTTATCGACAGTGTTTTCAGCACAAATCCAAACCATAGCCCCATACTGGCTACTATCAAGAAAATTAACTCTATCCCAGCCATAACCAGCACAACTGGAACAGGGTGAAGCTCCGAACATCTGCAATACATTGATGACATCATCGCGTGGGGCAATACAGCAGAAGAAGTTTTTGAGAAAGGGAAGAAAAGAGTCCAAATCCTCCTGAAAGCCGGTTTTGCCATAAAGCAAAGTAAGGTCAAGGGACCTGCACAGGAGATCCAGTTTTTAGGAATAAAATGGCCCGGTGGACGTCGTCAGATCCCAGTGGGTGTGACCAACAAAGTAACAGCCATGTCTCCACCAACTAGCAAAAAGGAAACACCAGCTTTCTTAGGCGTTGTGGGTTTTTGGAGAATGCATATTCCAAATTACAGTCTGATCGCAAGCCCTCTCTATCAAGTGACCCCGAAGGAGAACGATTTCAAGTGGGGCCCTGAGCAACGCCAAGCCTTTGAACACATTGAACGGGAGACAGTTCACGCAGTAGCCCTTGGGCCAGTCCAGGCAGGGCAAGATGTAAAGAATGTGCTCTACACCGCAGCCGGGGAGATGTGATGGTGTGCTTCCCCCGCCCTCGACCTTTATCTCCTGCAACCCTGCTTAGGTGATAACCACCAGTGGTGATTGTAAATGGATGCATCTGGTCACCATCGGCTCAAAGTGGATTCAGGAGACAGATAACAACACAATAACCTAAGGGTTGGGCTATTAGCCCAACAATAGCCTGTGTTGGGCTATTGTGTTGTGCCTAGGGCTATTGTGTTGTGCACCCACCCAAGAAACTAAAACCTGTGGTCGGCATGCAAATATGACTATGAGTCAGTCATCTTATCCCCCATAAATAGTGAGCAGCCCAAGAGCCCTTTGAGCTCTCCTGCACGGCAGCGGGCTGCACGCCAGGATCTCCCCTTGAGCAGGGACGCCTCTCAAGGTTACTCCTCGAGGTTGAGAGATTCCTTGCCGCAACAGATCCTCGGTAAGTGACTAATAGCATGCTAAACTTTGAAATCTTAGCTAAGTGATATAAAGGATTGATTGCGCACATATATAATCCTTTAGACATAAACCGTTGACCAAGTCTGGGACTAGGACTGGATCTAGCCGCACCTAGACTCCTCTCTGAGAAGGAGTTTAGAAAGCAAGGGGATCTTTTCCGAACCTCATGACTCAACGGGAGGGTCTCCCTGACAGTTTTGTCTGACCCTGTCCTCTATGCAGTAAATAATCAAGTGCACCTCGCCATCGAATCTTATTAAAACACTGTCGCATTGAACTTTGTTAACTCCCTATTCTGTATCAATAAACTATATTTTTTTACTTTTCTCTAACGAGTGAAGTGCACACTCACTCCATCTGCGACAGGAGAATGGCCCTACCTGGAGCCTCTGGCAGAAAGCACCAGGGGAGACTCGAGGTTGACCCTTAGGGTTTTGGAGTCGGGGATACAGAGGATCCCAGGCCCGCTGTACTCCAACTTGAAAGAGATACTGGCAGCATATGAAGGGGTTCGAGCTGCTTTGGAAGTGGTTGGTCCTGAAGCACAGCTCCTGCTGGCACCCCGACTGCTGGTGCTGGGCTGGATGTCCAAAGGGAGGGTCCCCTCTACGCCTCATGCATCTGATGCTACGTGGAGTGAGGGGGTCACGTTTAAGTGCAATTGCTCTGTGGGGGTGCTTGCAGCAGTGGAAGCGGAGCAACTGGCAGCGCAGAGGCAAACCTGTCTGGGCTGCCGCAGCGTGGCAAGACATTGCTGCCCGGGTGGAGAACCTGGTTGTAAAATACGTCACGTAGATGCTCACATACCCAAGAGCCGGGCCACTGAGGAACATCAAAACAACCAGCAGGTGGATCTGCAGTCAAGCGGTTAAAGGCTCGCTGGCACGGAGGACGATGGCTGAAATAGAAATATGGGGAGGCCTGGCAGATCCATTCTATCCCACTCCCAGAAACCCGCCAAGGCAAGCGCCATGTGCTTACAATGGTGGAAGCAACCACCGGTGTTGTGATAATCAAATATAACCACACAATTCACCTCATGTGGATGTTGGGGAGGAGAACCGCAGCGCGCACCGACCTGTTGATCGGGGACTCCATCGGCTCCTCTCCTGCAGTCAGGCGGTAAGCGACACAACGGTGCAACGCTGTTGGAAAAGAGGCCTTACCTGATCAAGGGAAAAAGGAAAAGTCCTTTGGGAAGTAGCCTGCATCTGGGGACATTTTGTCCCATCTGGGCTCTGCGTGAGGCGCATCGAAGAGAGGTACGCCGCAGCAGCATACTGTTTCTACCGCCTGTTTTAGTGGTGGGAGACGTCCCCCATTCTGTTCTGGGTCTGTGAATAGGGTAGGAAACATCAGATTAGGCTTTATCGGTAGCGATACGGTAGCGAATCGGTAGCGATCGGTAGCGATCGGTAGCGAAACGATATCGTAATCAATGGCGGCCGCAATATCAATTGGATGATGGTGAAAAATGGCCTGAAAATGGATCTAAGAAGTATAATACCGTATTACAATTAATGTTATTCTGTCGAAGGAGTGAAAAATGGGATGAAATACCGTATGTAGATGTGTTCTTTGCTTTAAGAAACAATTGGGAAGTTGGAAGAACTGTGGGCTTGTGGATTCTAACTACCAAAATGGTGTCTATTTGGTCAAGAAAAAGAATAGCAATTCTCGTTGTACAAGCTGTAAAACAAAAACGAATGGTACAGAGGAAAAGGATGAGGATGTTGAGGTGTTAGTTGCGCCTCATAAAACTGTAATGATGACTCCTAATCCTAATTGGGGTGACAGTCAGGCTCTTTTGGAATATTTGTTTACTACAGAGAATACCTAGATGCCTGTCTCCCCAGGGGGGAGCCCGGGTGGGATCCAAACACTGGTGGAGGGTCACAGGGAATAAGAGAATGCCAAAAATGTATTCTGTGTGGAATCCAGCGTGGAATCCAGAAGCCACAGAACTGGGCAAAACTGTGTGAAATACGACAGGGAGATGAAGACCCCCCATGGGTCTTTTCTGAAAAATTATGTGAAGCAGCTGGGAAGCGGGCTAATTTGGACCCCGCGGATGAGAATGATTCTAGACTTCTTAATGTGTTGTTCATTGGTCAGGCAGCACCCGACATTAGAAAGAAATTGCAGAAAGTGGATGGTGCTGATGGCATGACGATATCCCCATTATTATCAACTGCTTGCAAAGGTTGTAATAACCGGGAAAAGGAAAAACAAAAGAAATCAAAATTACAAGCTTCCTTGTTGGCCACCTTGTCAGAAGGGCAAGGAAGAGGCAGAGGAGGAGGCAGAGGAAATTTTAGAGGAGGCTTTCGAGGTAGAGGAGGAAATCGTGGGAATACCGGGGAAAGTCATAGTGATATTCCTTTCGGAGCGAAGCAGTGTGCGTATTGTAAGCGAGAGGGCCACTGGAAAAGAGATTGCCCATGCCTTTCGAATGACCAGGAAAGAGGAGCAGAGGCAGTTGCTGAGGTATTGGCAGAGATGGGATTGGCCTGCAGGGGGCCGGAGGAATATATTAAAGTTTCCCCAGCCGATCCTCTTGTTCCAGCAAAGCTGGGGAACGAAACAATAGATTTCTTAATAGATAGCGGAGCAACTCACTCGTCCTACCTGATTGTACAGGACCTTTAAGTAAAATCAAGACTAGTGTCATTGGTGCCACCGGGAAAAGGACTCGAAGGTCATTCTTACAACCAGTGGAGTGTACAATTGGAAATACCACGGTAAGTCGTTCATTTCTTTACATGCCAGAGTGCCCCTTGCCATTGTCGGGGCAAGATTTGCTGTGCAAGTTAAATGCACAAATAACTTCTTCTGAAAATTTGGTACAGCTGCACATTCCCCCAGAAAACGCCTGGAAAGCACAAATGGGTCTGCTGACTCAAGGTGAAAGGGATGAAAATGCCGACGTTCCCGAAGAAGGATTGAATGCAGCGATACCGCTGGTATGGGCGTCGGGGAAGCCGGGACGAGCAAAAAGCGTTTCCCCAGTCCAAACTGAGTTGAACTCTGGAGCCCAACCGGTAAGAAAGAAACAATACCCTATGGGATGAGAGGGGCGGAAAGGACTGGAAGCACTCATTAATTCTTTTGTAGAATATGGGCTATTACGGGAGTGTCAATCAGAATGTAATACTGCCATTTTGCCAGTAAGAAAGCCGAATTCTCAAGAATATGGGTTGGTACAGGACCTGTGGGAAATTAACTCTCACACAGTCGATGTCCACCCTGCGGTGCCAAAGCCCTATACTTCCCTTGCTTCCATCCCTGAAAATCATCTGTATTTTACAGTTCTAGATTGAAAAGATGCTTTCTTTTGCATTCCGGTGGATGAACAGAGTCAGCGCATCTTTGCTTTCGAATGGGAAAGCCCGACCACCGGACGAAAGACTCAATTATGTTGGACTGTACTACCACAGGATTCAAAACCAGCCCAACGTTATTTGGTAACCTACTGGCAGAAGAATTGGAACGATGGCAAGGTAATAATGGACACATGACCTTGTTGCAATATGGTGATGGTTTATTAATTGGCTCAAGCAAGTACAGTGAATGTTTTGAAGCTACAGTTAGTTTGCTGAACTTTGCAGGACTCGCAGGATATCACGTCTCCAAAAACAAAAGGCACAAATAGCAAAAGATAGAGTTCGATACCTGGGATTTGAAATCACGCAGGGACAGAGGAAATTGAGCGCAGAGCGGAAGGAGGCAGTTGGCAGAATTGCTGTGCCTGCATCAAAAAAAGAGCGGAGAGGATTCTTGGGTAGGGCTGGACGGTGTGGGCTGTGGATTCCTAGTTTTGGAGCGATCGCTAAACCACCGCATGCTGCCATCAAGGCTCCGGAGGGACTATTTGAATGGACTGCTGAGTGTCAAAAGTGTTTTGAGGAAATCAAGAAAAGACTTATGGAAGCCCCTGCATGAGGACTTCCAAATTTAGAAGAACCCTTTCAGCTATCTGTGCATGAGAGGCAGCAGGTGGCTTTAGGAGCCCTAACTCAAGTTTCATGTCCGGAGGAAAGCGATGGGCTGGATATGCAGTAGTGACCAGAGACCATGCTTTGGAAGCCGAATCTTTGCCTCAAAATACTTCAGCCCAGAAGGTGCAATTGATTGCTCTAACTCGAGCTCCAGAAGAAAAGTACTGGGAAAAGGCTAATACTTTCACAGATCCAAACTATGCTTTTGGAGTTGCCCATGCTCACAGGGCAATTTGGAAAGAAAGGGGACTTGTAAACTGACAAGGAACTCCTGTTAAATATGGAACTGAAATTAGCTGTATTACAGCCAAAGAAAGCTGCAATAATTCATTGCAGGGCGCACCCCAAAAAGGGAACAGTGATCTAATCAGGGAAATCGGAAAGCGGACATAGCTGCAAAAGAAGCAGCCCTGAAAAGGTCGAATGTGGAAGGAGCTTTAATCCCAGGACGTCGTCTAGAACTAACTCCACCACAATACACTGAAAA
>NW_027445507.1:0-66831 GCF_035582795.1 Mycteria americana | reverse complement strand
CACAGGAAAGCTGCCAGCACTGAAAGCTCTAGCTGGTTTTCACTGTCCCTTGGAACTGCATTCGCTGCCACACAGACATTCGCGCTCTGCTAAAGCATTGCTTCCTAATGGGGCAACACTCTGTATCTCTCTCTGGCAGAGCCCGGCTGCCAAATTGGAAACGTCCAGAGATTGCGCCCACAGGAAAGCTGCCAGCACTGAAAGCTCTAGCTGGTTTTCACTGTCCCTTGGAACTGCATTCGCTGCCACACAGACATTCGCGCTCTGCTAAAGCATTGCTTCGTAATGGGGCAACACTCTGTATCTCTCTGTGGCAGAGCCCGGCTGCCAAATTGGAAACGTCCAGAGATTGCGCCCACAGGAAAGCTGCCAGCACTGAAAGCTCTAGCTGGTTTTCACTGTCCCTTGGAACTGCATTCGCTGCCACACAGACATTCGCGCTCTGCTAAAGCATTGCTTCGTAATGGGGCAACACTCTGTATCTCTCTCTGGCAGAGCCCGGCTGCCAAATTGGAAACGTCCAGAGATTGCGCCCACAGGAAAGCTGCCAGCACTGAAAGCTCTAGCTGGTTTTCACTGTCCCTTGGAACTGCATTCGCTGCCACACAGACATTCGCGCTCTGCTAAAGCATTGCTTCGTAATGGGGCAACACTCTGTATCTCTCTCTGGCAGAGCCCGGCTGCCAAATTGGAAACGTCCAGAGATTGCGCCCACAGGAAAGCTGCCAGCACTGAAAGCTCTAGCTGGTTTTCACTGTCCCTTGGAACTGCATTCGCTGCCACACAGACATTCGCGCTCTGCTAAAGCATTGCTTCGTAATGGGGCAACACTCTGTATCTCTCTCTGGCAGAGCCCGGCTGCCAAATTGGAAACGTCCAGAGCATTGCGCCCACAGGAAAGCTGCCAGCACTGAAAGCTCTAGCTGGTTTTCACTGTCCCTTGGAACTGCATTCGCTGCCACACAGACATTCGCGCTCTGCTAAAGCATTGCTTCGTAATGGGGCAACACTCTGTATCTCTCTCTGGCAGAGCCCTGCTGCCAAATTGGAAACGTCCAGACATTGCGCCCACAGGAAAGCTGCCAGCACTGAAAGCTCTAGCTGGTTTTCACTGTCCCTTGGAACTGCATTCGCTGCCACACAGACATTCGCGCTCTGCTAAAGCTTAACTTGGTAATTGGGCAACACTCTGTATCTCTCTCTGGCAGAGCCCGGCTGCCAAATTGGAAACGTCCAGAAATTGCGCCCACAGGAAAGCTGCCAGCACTGAAAGCTCTAGCTGGTTTTCACTGTCCCTTGGAACTGCATTCGCTGCCACACAGACATTCGCGCTCTGCTAAAGCATTGCTTCGTAATGGGGCAACACTCTGTATCTCTCTCTGGCAGAGCCCGGCTGCCAAATTGGAAACGTCCAGAGATTGCGCCCACAGGAAAGCTGCCAGCACTGAAAGCTCTAGCTGGTTTTCACTGTCCCTTGGAACTGCATTCGCTGCCACACAGACATTCGCGCTCTGCTAAAGCATTGCTTCGTAATGGGGCAACACTCTGTATCTCTCTCTGGCAGAGCCCGGCTGCCAAATTGGAAACGTCCAGACATTGCGCCCACAGGAAAGCTGCCAGCACTGAAAGCTCTAGCTGGTTTTCACTGTCCCTTGGAACTGCATTCGCTGCCACACAGACATTCGCGCTCTGCTAAACCTTAACTTGGCAATTGGGCAACACTCTGTATCTCTCTCTGGCAGAGCCCGGCTGCCAAATTGGAAACGTCCAGAGATTGCGCCCACAGGAAAGCTGCCAGCACTGAAAGCTCTAGCTGGTTTTCACTGTCCCTTGGAACTGCATTCGCTGCCACACAGACATTCGCGCTCTGCTAAAGCATTGCTTCGTAATGGGGCAACACTCTGTATCTCTCTCTGGCAGAGCCCGGCTGCCAAATTGGAAACGTCCAGAGATTGCGCCCACAGGAAAGCTGCCAGCACTGAAAGCTCTAGCTGGTTTTCACTGTCCCTTGGAACTGCATTCGCTGCCACACAGACATTCACGCTCTGCTAAAGCATTGCTTCGTAATGGGGCAACACTCTGTATCTCTCTCTGGCAGAGCCCGGCTGCCAAATTGGAAACGTCCAGAGATTGCGCCCACAGGAAAGCTGCCAGCACTGAAAGCTCTAGCTGGTTTTCACTGTCCCTTGGAACTGCATTCGCTGCCACACAGACATTCGCGCTCTGCTAAAGCATTGCTTCCTAATGGGGCAACACTCTGTATCTCTCTCTGGCAGAGCCCGGCTGCCAAATTGGAAACGTCCAGAGATTGCGCCCACAGGAAAGCTGCCAGCACTGAAAGCTCTAGCTGGTTTTCACTGTCCCTTGGAACTGCATTCGCTGCCACACAGACATTCGCGCTCTGCTAAAGCATTGCTTCGTAATGGGGCAACACTCTGTATCTCTCTGTGGCAGAGCCCGGCTGCCAAATTGGAAACGTCCAGAGATTGCGCCCACAGGAAAGCTGCCAGCACTGAAAGCTCTAGCTGGTTTTCACTGTCCCTTGGAACTGCATTCGCTGCCACACAGACATTCGCGCTCTGCTAAAGCATTGCTTCGTAATGGGGCAACACTCTGTATCTCTCTCTGGCAGAGCCCGGCTGCCAAATTGGAAACGTCCAGAGATTGCGCCCACAGGAAAGCTGCCAGCACTGAAAGCTCTAGCTGGTTTTCACTGTCCCTTGGAACTGCATTCGCTGCCACACAGACATTCGCGCTCTGCTAAAGCATTGCTTCGTAATGGGGCAACACTCTGTATCTCTCTCTGGCAGAGCCCGGCTGCCAAATTGGAAACGTCCAGAGATTGCGCCCACAGGAAAGCTGCCAGCACTGAAAGCTCTAGCTGGTTTTCACTGTCCCTTGGAACTGCATTCGCTGCCACACAGACATTCGCGCTCTGCTAAAGCTTTGCTTCGTAATGGGGCAACACTCTGTATCTCTCTCTGGCAGAGCCCTGCTGCCAAATTGGAAACGTCCAGACATTGCGCCCACAGGAAAGCTGCCAGCACTGAAAGCTCTAGCTGGTTTTCACTGTCCCTTGGAACTGCATTCGCTGCCACACAGACATTCGCGCTCTGCTAAAGCATTGCTTCGTAATGGGGCAACACTCTGTATCTCTCTCTGGCAGAGCCCGGCTGCCAAATTGGAAACGTCCAGAGATTGCGCCCACAGGAAAGCTGCCAGCACTGAAAGCTCTAGCTGGTTTTCACTGTCCCTTGGAACTGCATTCGCTGCCACACAGACATTCGCGCTCTGCTAAAGCATTGCTTCGTAATGGGGCAACACTCTGTATCTCTCTCTGGCAGAGCCCGGCTGCCAAATTGGAAACGTCCAGAGATTGCGCCCACAGGAAAGCTGCCAGCACTGAAAGCTCTAGCTGGTTTTCACTGTCCCTTGGAACTGCATTCGCTGCCACACAGACATTCGCGCTCTGCTAAAGCATTGCTTCGTAATGGGGCAACACTCTGTATCTCTCTCTGGCAGAGCCCGGCTGCCAAATTGGAAACGTCCAGAGATTGCGCCCACAGGAAAGATGCCAGCACTGAAAGCTCTAGCTGGTTTTCACTGTCCCTTGGAACTGCATTCGCTGCCACACAGACATTCGCGCTCTGCTAAAGCATTGCTTCGTAATGGGGCAACACTCTGTATCTCTCTCTGGCAGAGCCCGGCTGCCAAATTGGAAACGTCCAGAGATTGCGCCCACAGGAAAGCTGCCAGCACTGAAAGCTCTAGCTGGTTTTCACTGTCCCTTGGAACTGCATTCGCTGCCACACAGACATTCGCGCTCTGCTAAAGCATTGCTTCGTAATGGGGCAACACTCTGTATCTCTCTGTGGCAGAGCCCGGCTGCCAAATTGGAAACGTCCAGAGATTGCGCCCACAGGAAAGATGCCAGCACTGAAAGCTCTAGCTGGTTTTCACTGTCCCTTGGAACTGCATTCGCTGCCACACAGACATTCGCGCTCTGCTAAAGCATTGCTTCGTAATGGGGCAACACTCTGTATCTCTCTCTGGCAGAGCCCGGCTGCCAAATTGGAAACGTCCAGAGATTGCGCCCACAGGAAAGCTGCCAGCACTGAAAGCTCTAGCTGGTTTTCACTGTCCCTTGGAACTGCATTCGCTGCCACACAGACATTCGCGCTCTGCTAAAGCATTGCTTCGTAATGGGGCAACACTCTGTATCTCTCTCTGGCAGAGCCCGGCTGCCAAATTGGAAACGTCCAGAGATTGCGCCCACAGGAAAGCTGCCAGCACTGAAAGCTCTAGCTGGTTTTCACTGTCCCTTGGAACTGCATTCGCTGCCACACAGACATTCGCGCTCTGCTAAAGCTTTGCTTCGTAATGGGGCAACACTCTGTATCTCTCTCTGGCAGAGCCCTGCTGCCAAATTGGAAACGTCCAGACATTGCGCCCACAGGAAAGCTGCCAGCACTGAAAGCTCTAGCTGGTTTTCACTGTCCCTTGGAACTGCATTCGCTGCCACACAGACATTCGCGCTCTGCTAAAGCTTAACTTGGTAATTGGGCATCACTCTGTATCTCTCTCTGGCAGAGCCCGGCTGCCAAATTGGAAACGTCCAGAGATTGCGCCCACAGGAAAGCTGCCAGCACTGAAAGCTCTAGCTGGTTTTCACTGTCCCTTGGAACTGCATTCGCTGCCACACAGACATTCGCGCTCTGCTAAAGCATTGCTTCGTAATGGGGCAACACTCTGTATCTCTCTCTGGCAGAGCCCGGCTGCCAAATTGGAAACGTCCAGAGATTGCGCCCACAGGAAAGCTGCCAGCACTGAAAGCTCTAGCTGGTTTTCACTGTCCCTTGGAACTGCATTCGCTGCCACACAGACATTCGCGCTCTGCTAAAGCATTGCTTCGTAATGGGGCAACACTCTGTATCTCTCTCTGGCAGAGCCCGGCTGCCAAATTGGAAACGTCCAGAGATTGCGCCCACAGGAAAGCTGCCAGCACTGAAAGCTCTAGCTGGTTTTCACTGTCCCTTGGAACTGCATTCGCTGCCACACAGACATTCGCGCTCTGCTAAAGCATTGCTTCCTAATGGGGCAACACTCTGTATCTCTCTCTGGCAGAGCCCGGCTGCCAAATTGGAAACGTCCAGAGATTGCGCCCACAGGAAAGCTGCCAGCACTGAAAGCTCTAGCTGGTTTTCACTGTCCCTTGGAACTGCATTCGCTGCCACACAGACATTCGCGCTCTGCTAAAGCATTGCTTCGTAATGGGGCAACACTCTGTATCTCTCTCTGGCAGAGCCCGGCTGCCAAATTGGAAACGTCCAGAGATTGCGCCCACAGGAAAGATGCCAGCACTGAAAGCTCTAGCTGGTTTTCACTGTCCCTTGGAACTGCATTCGCTGCCACACAGACATTCGCGCTCTGCTAAAGCATTGCTTCGTAATGGGGCAACACTCTGTATCTCTCTCTGGCAGAGCCCGGCTGCCAAATTGGAAACGTCCAGAGATTGCGCCCACAGGAAAGCTGCCAGCACTGAAAGCTCTAGCTGGTTTTCACTGTCCCTTGGAACTGCATTCGCTGCCACACAGACATTCGCGCTCTGCTAAAGCATTGCTTCGTAATGGGGCAACACTCTGTATCTCTCTCTGGCAGAGCCCGGCTGCCAAATTGGAAACGTCCAGAGATTGCGCCCACAGGAAAGCTGCCAGCACTGAAAGCTCTAGCTGGTTTTCACTGTCCCTTGGAACTGCATTCGCTGCCACACAGACATTCGCGCTCTGCTAAAGCTTAACTTGGTAATTGGGCAACACTCTGTATCTCTCTGTGGCAGAGCCCGGCTGCCAAATTGGAAACGTCCAGAGATTGCGCCCACAGGAAAGCTGCCAGCACTGAAAGCTCTAGCTGGTTTTCACTGTCCCTTGGAACTGCATTCGCTGCCACACAGACATTTGCGCTCTGCTAAAGCATTGCTTCGTAATGGGGCAACAATCTGTATCTCTCTCTGGCAGAGCCCGGCTGCCAAATTGGAAACGTCCAGAGATTGCGCCCACAGGAAAGCTGCCAGCACTGAAAGCTCTAGCTGGTTTTCACTGTCCCTTGGAACTGCATTCGCTGCCACACAGACATTCGCGCTCTGCTAAAGCATTGCTTCGTAATGGGGCAACACTCTGTATCTCTCTCTGGCAGAGCCCGGCTGCCAAATTGGAAACGTCCAGACATTGCGCCCACAGGAAAGCTGCCAGCACTGAAAGCTCTAGCTGGTTTTCACTGTCCCTTGGAACTGCATTCGCTGCCACACAGACATTCGCGCTCTGCTAAAGCATTGCTTCGTAATGGGGCAACACTCTGTATCTCTCTCTGGCAGAGCCCGGCTGCCAAATTGGAAACGTCCAGAGATTGCGCCCACAGGAAAGCTGCCAGCACTGAAAGCTCTAGCTGGTTTTCACTGTCCCTTGGAACTGCATTCGCTGCCACACAGACATTCGCGCTCTGCTAAAGCTTTGCTTCGTAATGGGGCAACACTCTGTATCTCTCTCTGGCAGAGCCCGGCTGCCAAATTGGAAACGTCCAGAGATTGCGCCCACAGGAAAGCTGCCAGCACTGAAAGCTCTAGCTGGTTTTCACTGTCCCTTGGAACTGCATTCGCTGCCACACAGACATTCGCGCTCTGCTAAAGCATTGCTTCGTAATGGGGCAACACTCTGTATCTCTCTCTGGCAGAGCCCGGCTGCCAAATTGGAAACGTCCAGAGATTGCGCCCACAGGAAAGCTGCCAGCACTGAAAGCTCTAGCTGGTTTTCACTGTCCCTTGGAACTGCATTCGCTGCCACACAGACATTCGCGCTCTGCTAAAGCATTGCTTCGTAATGGGGCAACACTCTGTATCTCTCTCTGGCAGAGCCCGGCTGCCAAATTGGAAACGTCCAGAGATTGCGCCCACAGGAAAGCTGCCAGCACTGAAAGCTCTAGCTGGTTTTCACTGTCCCTTGGAACTGCATTCGCTGCCACACAGACATTTGCGCTCTGCTAAAGCATTGCTTCGTAATGGGGCAACACTCTGTATCTCTCTCTGGCAGAGCCCGGCTGCCAAATTGGAAACGTCCAGAGATTGCGCCCACAGGAAAGCTGCCAGCACTGAAAGCTCTAGCTGGTTTTCACTGTCCCTTGGAACTGCATTCGCTGCCACACAGACATTCGCGCTCTGCTAAAGCATTGCTTCGTAATGGGGCAACACTCTGTATCTCTCTCTGGCAGAGCCCGGCTGCCAAATTGGAAACGTCCAGAGATTGCGCCCACAGGAAAGCTGCCAGCACTGAAAGCTCTAGCTGGTTTTCACTGTCCCTTGGAACTGCATTCGCTGCCACACAGACATTCGCGCTCTGCTAAAGCATTGCTTCGTAATGGGGCAACACTCTGTATCTCTCTCTGGCAGAGCCCGGCTGCCAAATTGGAAACGTCCAGAGATTGCGGCCCACAGGAAAGATGCCAGCACTGAAAGCTCTAGCTGGTTTTCACTGTCCCTTGGAACTGCATTCGCTGCCACACAGACATTCGCGCTCTGCTAAAGCATTGCTTCCTAATGGGGCAACACTCTGTATCTCTCTCTGGCAGAGCCCGGCTGCCATATTGGAAACGTCCAGAGATTGCGCCCACAGGAAAGCTGCCAGCACTGAAAGCTCTAGCTGGTTTTCACTGTCCCTTGGAACTGCATTCGCTGCCACACAGACATTCGCGCTCTGCTAAAGCATTGCTTCGTAATGGGGCAACACTCTGTATCTCTCTCTGGCAGAGCCCGGCTGCCAAATTGGAAACGTCCAGACATTGCGCCCACAGGAAAGCTGCCAGCACTGAAAGCTCTAGCTGGTTTTCACTGTCCCTTGGAACTGCATTCGCTGCCACACAGACATTCGCGCTCTGCTAAAGCTTTGCTTCGTAATGGGGCAACACTCTGTATCTCTCTGTGGCAGAGCCCGGCTGCCAAATTGGAAACGTCCAGAGATTGCGCCCACAGGAAAGCTGCCAGCACTGAAAGCTCTAGCTGGTTTTCACTGTCCCTTGGAACTGCATTCGCTGCCACACAGACATTCGCGCTCTGCTAAAGCATTGCTTCGTAATGGGGCAACACTCTGTATCTCTCTGTGGCAGAGCCCGGCTGCCAAATTGGAAACGTCCAGAGATTGCGCCCACAGGAAAGCTGCCAGCACTGAAAGCTCTAGCTGGTTTTCACTGTCCCTTGGAACTGCATTCGCTGCCACACAGACATTCGCGCTCTGCTAAAGCTTAACTTGGTAATTGGGCAACACTCTGTATCTCTCTCTGGCAGAGCCCGGCTGCCAAATTGGAAACGTCCAGAGATTGCGCCCACAGGAAAGCTGCCAGCACTGAAAGCTCTAGCTGGTTTTCACTGTCCCTTGGAACTGCATTCGCTGCCACACAGACATTTGCGCTCTGCTAAAGCATTGCTTCGTAATGGGGCAACACTCTGTATCTCTCTCTGGCAGAGCCCGGCTGCCAAATTGGAAACGTCCAGAGATTGCGCCCACAGGAAAGCTGCCAGCACTGAAAGCTCTAGCTGGTTTTCACTGTCCCTTGGAACTGCATTCGCTGCCACACAGACATTCGCGCTCTGCTAAAGCATTGCTTCGTAATGGGGCAACACTCTGTATCTCTCTCTGGCAGAGCCCGGCTGCCAAATTGGAAACGTCCAGAGATTGCGCCCACAGGAAAGCTGCCAGCACTGAAAGCTCTAGCTGGTTTTCACTGTCCCTTGGAACTGCATTCGCTGCCACACAGACATTCGCGCTCTGCTAAAGCATTGCTTCCTAATGGGGCAACACTCTGTATCTCTCTCTGGCAGAGCCCGGCTGCCAAATTGGAAACGTCCAGACATTGCGCCCACAGGAAAGCTGCCAGCACTGAAAGCTCTAGCTGGTTTTCACTGTCCCTTGGAACTGCATTCGCTGCCACACAGACATTCGCGCTCTGCTAAAGCTTTGCTTCGTAATGGGGCAACACTCTGTATCTCTCTCTGGCAGAGCCCGGCTGCCAAATTGGAAACGTCCAGACATTGCGCCCACAGGAAAGCTGCCAGCACTGAAAGCTCTAGCTGGTTTTCACTGTCCCTTGGAACTGCATTCGCTGCCACACAGACATTCGCGCTCTGCTAAAGCTTAACTTGGTAATTGGGCAACACTCTGTATCTCTCTCTGGCAGAGCCCGGCTGCCAAATTGGAAACGTCCAGAGATTGCGCCCACAGGAAAGCTGCCAGCACTGAAAGCTCTAGCTGGTTTTCACTGTCCCTTGGAACTGCATTCGCTGCCACACAGACATTCGCGCTCTGCTAAAGCATTGCTTCGTAATGGGGCAACACTCTGTATCTCTCTCTGGCAGAGCCCGGCTGCCAAATTGGAAACGTCCAGACATTGCGCCCACAGGAAAGCTGCCAGCACTGAAAGCTCTAGCTGGTTTTCACTGTCCCTTGGAACTGCATTCGCTGCCACACAGACATTCGCGCTCTGCTAAAGCTTAACTTGGTAATTGGGCATCACTCTGTATCTCTCTCTGGCAGAGCCCGGCTGCCAAATTGGAAACGTCCAGAGATTGCGCCCACAGGAAAGCTGCCAGCACTGAAAGCTCTAGCTGGTTTTCACTGTCCCTTGGAACTGCATTCGCTGCCACACAGACATTCGCGCTCTGCTAAAGCATTGCTTCGTAATGGGGCAACACTCTGTATCTCTCTCTGGCAGAGCCCGGCTGCCAAATTGGAAACGTCCAGAGATTGCGCCCACAGGAAAGCTGCCAGCACTGAAAGCTCTAGCTGGTTTTCACTGTCCCTTGGAACTGCATTCGCTGCCACACAGACATTCGCGCTCTGCTAAAGCATTGCTTCGTAATGGGGCAACACTCTGTATCTCTCTCTGGCAGAGCCCGGCTGCCAAATTGGAAACGTCCAGAGATTGCGCCCACAGGAAAGCTGCCAGCACTGAAAGCTCTAGCTGGTTTTCACTGTCCCTTGGAACTGCATTCGCTGCCACACAGACATTCGCGCTCTGCTAAAGCATTGCTTCCTAATGGGGCAACACTCTGTATCTCTCTCTGGCAGAGCCCGGCTGCCAAATTGGAAACGTCCAGAGATTGCGCCCACAGGAAAGCTGCCAGCACTGAAAGCTCTAGCTGGTTTTCACTGTCCCTTGGAACTGCATTCGCTGCCACACAGACATTCGCGCTCTGCTAAAGCATTGCTTCGTAATGGGGCAACACTCTGTATCTCTCTCTGGCAGAGCCCGGCTGCCAAATTGGAAACGTCCAGAGATTGCGCCCACAGGAAAGATGCCAGCACTGAAAGCTCTAGCTGGTTTTCACTGTCCCTTGGAACTGCATTCGCTGCCACACAGACATTCGCGCTCTGCTAAAGCATTGCTTCGTAATGGGGCAACACTCTGTATCTCTCTCTGGCAGAGCCCGGCTGCCAAATTGGAAACGTCCAGAGATTGCGCCCACAGGAAAGCTGCCAGCACTGAAAGCTCTAGCTGGTTTTCACTGTCCCTTGGAACTGCATTCGCTGCCACACAGACATTCGCGCTCTGCTAAAGCATTGCTTCGTAATGGGGCAACACTCTGTATCTCTCTCTGGCAGAGCCCGGCTGCCAAATTGGAAACGTCCAGAGATTGCGCCCACAGGAAAGCTGCCAGCACTGAAAGCTCTAGCTGGTTTTCACTGTCCCTTGGAACTGCATTCGCTGCCACACAGACATTCGCGCTCTGCTAAAGCTTAACTTGGTAATTGGGCAACACTCTGTATCTCTCTGTGGCAGAGCCCGGCTGCCAAATTGGAAACGTCCAGAGATTGCGCCCACAGGAAAGCTGCCAGCACTGAAAGCTCTAGCTGGTTTTCACTGTCCCTTGGAACTGCATTCGCTGCCACACAGACATTTGCGCTCTGCTAAAGCATTGCTTCGTAATGGGGCAACAATCTGTATCTCTCTCTGGCAGAGCCCGGCTGCCAAATTGGAAACGTCCAGAGATTGCGCCCACAGGAAAGCTGCCAGCACTGAAAGCTCTAGCTGGTTTTCACTGTCCCTTGGAACTGCATTCGCTGCCACACAGACATTCGCGCTCTGCTAAAGCATTGCTTCGTAATGGGGCAACACTCTGTATCTCTCTCTGGCAGAGCCCGGCTGCCAAATTGGAAACGTCCAGACATTGCGCCCACAGGAAAGCTGCCAGCACTGAAAGCTCTAGCTGGTTTTCACTGTCCCTTGGAACTGCATTCGCTGCCACACAGACATTCGCGCTCTGCTAAAGCATTGCTTCGTAATGGGGCAACACTCTGTATCTCTCTCTGGCAGAGCCCGGCTGCCAAATTGGAAACGTCCAGAGATTGCGCCCACAGGAAAGCTGCCAGCACTGAAAGCTCTAGCTGGTTTTCACTGTCCCTTGGAACTGCATTCGCTGCCACACAGACATTCGCGCTCTGCTAAAGCTTTGCTTCGTAATGGGGCAACACTCTGTATCTCTCTCTGGCAGAGCCCGGCTGCCAAATTGGAAACGTCCAGAGATTGCGCCCACAGGAAAGCTGCCAGCACTGAAAGCTCTAGCTGGTTTTCACTGTCCCTTGGAACTGCATTCGCTGCCACACAGACATTCGCGCTCTGCTAAAGCATTGCTTCGTAATGGGGCAACACTCTGTATCTCTCTCTGGCAGAGCCCGGCTGCCAAATTGGAAACGTCCAGAGATTGCGCCCACAGGAAAGCTGCCAGCACTGAAAGCTCTAGCTGGTTTTCACTGTCCCTTGGAACTGCATTCGCTGCCACACAGACATTCGCGCTCTGCTAAAGCATTGCTTCGTAATGGGGCAACACTCTGTATCTCTCTCTGGCAGAGCCCGGCTGCCAAATTGGAAACGTCCAGAGATTGCGCCCACAGGAAAGCTGCCAGCACTGAAAGCTCTAGCTGGTTTTCACTGTCCCTTGGAACTGCATTCGCTGCCACACAGACATTTGCGCTCTGCTAAAGCATTGCTTCGTAATGGGGCAACACTCTGTATCTCTCTCTGGCAGAGCCCGGCTGCCAAATTGGAAACGTCCAGAGATTGCGCCCACAGGAAAGCTGCCAGCACTGAAAGCTCTAGCTGGTTTTCACTGTCCCTTGGAACTGCATTCGCTGCCACACAGACATTCGCGCTCTGCTAAAGCATTGCTTCGTAATGGGGCAACACTCTGTATCTCTCTCTGGCAGAGCCCGGCTGCCAAATTGGAAACGTCCAGAGATTGCGCCCACAGGAAAGCTGCCAGCACTGAAAGCTCTAGCTGGTTTTCACTGTCCCTTGGAACTGCATTCGCTGCCACACAGACATTCGCGCTCTGCTAAAGCATTGCTTCGTAATGGGGCAACACTCTGTATCTCTCTCTGGCAGAGCCCGGCTGCCAAATTGGAAACGTCCAGAGATTGCGCCCACAGGAAAGATGCCAGCACTGAAAGCTCTAGCTGGTTTTCACTGTCCCTTGGAACTGCATTCGCTGCCACACAGACATTCGCGCTCTGCTAAAGCATTGCTTCCTAATGGGGCAACACTCTGTATCTCTCTCTGGCAGAGCCCGGCTGCCATATTGGAAACGTCCAGAGATTGCGCCCACAGGAAAGCTGCCAGCACTGAAAGCTCTAGCTGGTTTTCACTGTCCCTTGGAACTGCATTCGCTGCCACACAGACATTCGCGCTCTGCTAAAGCATTGCTTCGTAATGGGGCAACACTCTGTATCTCTCTCTGGCAGAGCCCGGCTGCCAAATTGGAAACGTCCAGACATTGCGCCCACAGGAAAGCTGCCAGCACTGAAAGCTCTAGCTGGTTTTCACTGTCCCTTGGAACTGCATTCGCTGCCACACAGACATTTGCGCTCTGCTAAAGCATTGCTTCGTAATGGGGCAACACTCTGTATCTCTCTCTGGCAGAGCCCGGCTGCCAAATTGGAAACGTCCAGAGATTGCGCCCACAGGAAAGCTGCCAGCACTGAAAGCTCTAGCTGGTTTTCACTGTCCCTTGGAACTGCATTCGCTGCCACACAGACATTCGCGCTCTGCTAAAGCATTGCTTCGTAATGGGGCAACACTCTGTATCTCTCTCTGGCAGAGCCCGGCTGCCAAATTGGAAACGTCCAGAGATTGCGCCCACAGGAAAGCTGCCAGCACTGAAAGCTCTAGCTGGTTTTCACTGTCCCTTGGAACTGCATTCGCTGCCACACAGACATTCGCGCTCTGCTAAAGCATTGCTTCGTAATGGGGCAACACTCTGTATCTCTCTCTGGCAGAGCCCGGCTGCCAAATTGGAAACGTCCAGACATTGCGCCCACAGGAAAGCTGCCAGCACTGAAAGCTCTAGCTGGTTTTCACTGTCCCTTGGAACTGCATTCGCTGCCACACAGACATTCGCGCTCTGCTAAAGCTTTGCTTCGTAATGGGGCAACACTCTGTATCTCTCTCTGGCAGAGCCCGGCTGCCAAATTGGAAACGTCCAGACATTGCGCCCACAGGAAAGCTGCCAGCACTGAAAGCTCTAGCTGGTTTTCACTGTCCCTTGGAACTGCATTCGCTGCCACACAGACATTCGCGCTCTGCTAAAGCTTAACTTGGTAATTGGGCAACACTCTGTATCTCTCTCTGGCAGAGCCCGGCTGCCAAATTGGAAACGTCCAGAGATTGCGCCCACAGGAAAGCTGCCAGCACTGAAAGCTCTAGCTGGTTTTCACTGTCCCTTGGAACTGCATTCGCTGCCACACAGACATTCGCGCTCTGCTAAAGCATTGCTTCGTAATGGGGCAACACTCTGTATCTCTCTCTGGCAGAGCCCGGCTGCCAAATTGGAAACGTCCAGACATTGCGCCCACAGGAAAGCTGCCAGCACTGAAAGCTCTAGCTGGTTTTCACTGTCCCTTGGAACTGCATTCGCTGCCACACAGACATTCGCGCTCTGCTAAAGCATTGCTTCGTAATGGGGCAACACTCTGTATCTCTCTCTGGCAGAGCCCGGCTGCCAAATTGGAAACGTCCAGAGATTGCGCCCACAGGAAAGATGCCAGCACTGAAAGCTCTAGCTGGTTTTCACTGTCCCTTGGAACTGCATTCGCTGCCACACAGACATTCGCGCTCTGCTAAAGCTTTGCTTCGTAATGGGGCAACACTCTGTATCTCTCTCTGGCAGAGCCCGGCAGTGAAATTGGAAAGGTCCAGAGATTGCGCCCACAGGAAAGCTGCCAGCACTGAAAGCTCTAGCTGGTTTTCACTGTCCCTTGGAACTGCATTCGCTGCCACACAGACATTCGCGCTCTGCTAAAGCATTGCTTCGTAATGGGGCAACACTCTGTATCTCTCTCTGGCAGAGCCCGGCTGCCAAATTGGAAACGTCCAGAGATTGCGCCCACAGGAAAGATGCCAGCACTGAAAGCTCTAGCTGGTTTTCACTGTCCCTTGGAACTGCATTCGCTGCCACACAGACATTCGCGCTCTGCTAAAGCTTTGCTTCGTAATGGGGCAACACTCTGTATCTCTCTCTGGCAGAGCCCGGCTGCCAAATTGGAAACGTCCAGACATTGCGCCCACAGGAAAGCTGCCAGCACTGAAAGCTCTAGCTGGTTTTCACTGTCCCTTGGAACTGCATTCGCTGCCACACAGACATTCGCGCTCTGCTAAAGCTTAACTTGGTAATTGGGCAACACTCTGTATCTCTCTCTGGCAGAGCCCGGCTGCCAAATTGGAAACGTCCAGAGATTGCGCCCACAGGAAAGCTGCCAGCACTGAAAGCTCTAGCTGGTTTTCACTGTCCCTTGGAACTGCATTCGCTGCCACACAGACATTCGCGCTCTGCTAAAGCATTGCTTCCTAATGGGGCAACACTCTGTATCTCTCTCTGGCAGAGCCCGGCTGCCAAATTGGAAACGTCCAGACATTGCGCCCACAGGAAAGCTGCCAGCACTGAAAGCTCTAGCTGGTTTTCACTGTCCCTTGGAACTGCATTCGCTGCCACACAGACATTCGCGCTCTGCTAAAGCATTGCTTCGTAATGGGGCAACACTCTGTATCTCTCTCTGGCAGAGCCCGGCTGCCAAATTGGAAACGTCCAGAGATTGCGCCCACAGGAAAGCTGCCAGCACTGAAAGCTCTAGCTGGTTTTCACTGTCCCTTGGAACTGCATTCGCTGCCACACAGACATTCGCGCTCTGCTAAAGCTTTGCTTCGTAATGGGGCAACACTCTGTATCTCTCTCTGGCAGAGCCCGGCTGCCAAATTGGAAACGTCCAGAGATTGCGCCCACAGGAAAGCTGCCAGCACTGAAAGCTCTAGCTGGTTTTCACTGTCCCTTGGAACTGCATTCGCTGCCACACAGACATTCGCGCTCTGCTAAAGCTTTGCTTCGTAATGGGGCAACACTCTGTATCTCTCTCTGGCAGAGCCCGGCTGCCAAATTGGAAACGTCCAGAGATTGCGCCCACAGGAAAGCTGCCAGCACTGAAAGCTCTAGCTGGTTTTCACTGTCCCTTGGAACTGCATTCGCTGCCACACAGACATTCGCGCTCTGCTAAAGCTTTGCTTCGTAATGGGGCAACACTCTGTATCTCTCTCTGGCAGAGCCCGGCTGCCAAATTGGAAACGTCCAGAGATTGCGCCCACAGGAAAGCTGCCAGCACTGAAAGCTCTAGCTGGTTTTCACTGTCCCTTGGAACTGCATTCGCTGCCACACAGACATTCGCGCTCTGCTAAAGCTTTGCTTCGTAATTGGGCAACACTCTGTATCTCTCTCTGGCAGAGCCCGGCTGCCAAATTGGAAACGTCCAGAGATTGCGCCCACAGGAAAGCTGCCAGCACTGAAAGCTCTAGCTGGTTTTCACTGTCCCTTGGAACTGCATTCGCTGCCACACAGACATTCGCGCTCTGCTAAAGCTTTGCTTCGTAATGGGGCAACACTCTGTATCTCTCTCTGGCAGAGCCCGGCTGCCAAATTGGAAACGTCCAGAGATTGCGCCCACAGGAAAGCTGCCAGCACTGAAAGCTCTAGCTGGTTTTCACTGTCCCTTGGAACTGCATTCGCTGCCACACAGACATTCGCGCTCTGCTAAAGCATTGCTTCCTAATGGGGCAACACTTTGTATCTCTCTCTGGCAGAGCCCGGCTGCCAAATTGGAAACGTCCAGAGATTGCGCCCACAGGAAAGCTGCCAGCACTGAAAGCTCTAGCTGGTTTTCACTGTCCCTTGGAACTGCATTCGCTGCCACACAGACATTCGCGCTCTGCTAAAGCATTGCTTCGTAATGGGGCAACACTCTGTATCTCTCTCTGGCAGAGCCCGGCTGCCAAATTGGAAACGTCCAGAGATTGCGCCCACAGGAAAGCTGCCAGCACTGAAAGCTCTAGCTGGTTTTCACTGTCCCTTGGAACTGCATTCGCTGCCACACAGACATTCGCGCTCTGCTAAAGCTTTGCTTCGTAATGGGGCAACACTCTGTATCTCTCTCTGGCAGAGCCCGGCTGCCAAATTGGAAACGTCCAGAGATTGCGCCCACAGGAAAGCTGCCAGCACTGAAAGCTCTAGCTGGTTTTCACTGTTCCTTGGAACTGCATTCGCTGCCACACAGACATTCGCACTCTGCTAAAGCATTGCTTCGTAATGGGGCAACACTCTGTATCTCTCTCTGGCAGAGCCCGGCTGCCAAATTGGAAACGTCCAGAGATTGCGCCCACAGGAAAGCTGCCAGCACTGAAAGCTCTAGCTGGTTTTCACTGTCCCTTGGAACTGCATTCGCTGCCACACAGACATTCGCGCTCTGCTAAAGCATTGCTTCGTAATGGGGCAACACTCTGTATCTCTCTCTGGCAGAGCCCGGCTGCCAAATTGGAAACGTCCAGAGATTGCGCCCACAGGAAAGCTGCCAGCACTGAAAGCTCTAGCTGGTTTTCACTGTCCCTTGGAACTGCATTCGCTGCCACACAGACATTCGCGCTCTGCTAAAGCATTGCTTCGTAATGGGGCAACACTCTGTATCTCTCTCTGGCAGAGCCCGGCTGCCAAATTGGAAACGTCCAGAGATTGCGCCCACAGGAAAGCTGCCAGCACTGAAAGCTCTAGCTGGTTTTCACTGTCCCTTGGAACTGCATTCGCTGCCACACAGACATTCGCGCTCTGCTAAAGCTTTGCTTCGTAATGGGGCAACACTCTGTATCTCTCTCTGGCAGAGCCCGGCTGCCAAATTGGAAACGTCCAGAGATTGCGCCCACAGGAAAGCTGCCAGCACTGAAAGCTCTAGCTGGTTTTCACTGTCCCTTGGAACTGCATTCGCTGCCACACAGACATTCGCGCTCTGCTAAAGCTTTGCTTCGTAATGGGGCAACACTCTGTATCTCTCTCTGGCAGAGCCCGGCTGCCAAATTGGAAACGTCCAGAGATTGCGCCCACAGGAAAGCTGCCAGCACTGAAAGCTCTAGCTGGTTTTCACTGTCCCTTGGAACTGCATTCGCTGCCACACAGACATTCGCGCTCTGCTAAAGCTTTGCTTCCTAATGGGGCAACACTCTGTATCTCTCTCTGGCAGAGCCCGGCTGACAAATTGGAAACGTCCAGAGATTGCGCCCACAGGAAAGCTGCCAGCACTGAAAGCTCTAGCTGGTTTTCACTGTCCCTTGGAACTGCATTCGCTGCCACACAGACATTTGCGCTCTGCTAAAGCATTGCTTCGTAATGGGGCAACACTCTGTATCTCTCTCTGGCAGAGCCCGGCTGCCAAATTGGAAACGTCCAGAGATTGCGCCCACAGGAAAGCTGCCAGCACTGAAAGCTCTAGCTGGTTTTCACTGTCCCTTGGAACTGCATTCGCTGCCACACAGACATTCGCGCTCTGCTAAAGCATTGCTTCCTAATGGGGCAACACTCTGTATCTCTCTGTGGCAGAGCCCGGCTGCCAAATTGGAAACGTCCAGAGATTGCGCCCACAGGAAAGCTGCCAGCACTGAAAGCTCTAGCTGGTTTTCACTGTCCCTTGGAACTGCATTCGCTGCCACACAGACATTCGCGCTCTGCTAAAGCATTGCTTCGTAATGGGGCAACACTCTGTATCTCTCTCTGGCAGAGCCCGGCTGCCAAATTGGAAACGTCCAGAGATTGCGCCCACAGGAAAGCTGCCAGCACTGAAAGCTCTAGCTGGTTTTCACTGTCCCTTGGAACTGCATTCGCTGCCACACAGACATTCGCGCTCTGCTAAAGCATTGCTTCGTAATGGGGCAACACTCTGTATCTCTCTCTGGCAGAGCCCGGCTGCCAAATTGGAAACGTCCAGACATTGCGCCCACAGGAAAGCTGCCAGCACTGAAAGCTCTAGCTGGTTTTCACTGTCCCTTGGAACTGCATTCGCTGCCACACAGACATTCGCGCTCTGCTAAAGCTTAACTTGGCAATTGGGCAACACTCTGTATCTCTCTCTGGCAGAGCCCGGCTGCCAAATTGGAAACGTCCAGAGATTGCGCCCACAGGAAAGCTGCCAGCACTGAAAGCTCTAGCTGGTTTTCACTGTCCCTTGGAACTGCATTCGCTGCCACACAGACATTCGCGCTCTGCTAAAGCATTGCTTCGTAATGGGGCAACACTCTGTATCTCTCTCTGGCAGAGCCCGGCTGCCAAATTGGAAACGTCCAGAGATTGCGCCCACAGGAAAGCTGCCAGCACTGAAAGCTCTAGCTGGTTTTCACTGTCCCTTGGAACTGCATTCGCTGCCACACAGACATTCGCGCTCTGCTAAAGCATTGCTTCGTAATGGGGCAACACTCTGTATCTCTCTCTGGCAGAGCCCGGCTGCCAAATTGGAAACGTCCAGAGATTGCGCCCACAGGAAAGCTGCCAGCACTGAAAGCTCTAGCTGGTTTTCACTGTCCCTTGGAACTGCATTCGCTGCCACACAGACATTCGCGCTCTGCTAAAGCATTGCTTCGTAATGGGGCAACACTCTGTATCTCTCTCTGGCAGAGCCCGGCTGCCAAATTGGAAACGTCCAGAGATTGCGCCCACAGGAAAGCTGCCAGCACTGAAAGCTCTAGCTGGTTTTCACTGTCCCTTGGAACTGCATTCGCTGCCACACAGACATTCACGCTCTGCTAAAGCATTGCTTCGTAATGGGGCAACACTCTGTATCTCTCTCTGGCAGAGCCCGGCTGCCAAAGTGGAAACGTCCAGAGATTGCGCCCACAGGAAAGCTGCCAGCACTGAAAGCTCTAGCTGGTTTTCACTGTCCCTTGGAACTGCATTCGCTGCCACACAGACATTCGCGCTCTGCTAAAGCATTGCTTCCTCATGGGGCAACACTCTGTATCTCTCTCTGGCAGAGCCCGGCTGCCAAATTGGAAACGTCCAGAGATTGCGCCCACAGGAAAGCTGCCAGCACTGAAAGCTCTAGCTGGTTTTCACTGTCCCTTGGAACTGCATTCGCTGCCACACAGACATTCGCGCTCTGCTAAAGCATTGCTTCGTAATGGGGCAACACTCTGTATCTCTCTGTGGCAGAGCCCGGCTGCCAAATTGGAAACGTCCAGAGATTGCGCCCACAGGAAAGCTGCCAGCACTGAAAGCTCTAGCTGGTTTTCACTGTCCCTTGGAACTGCATTCGCTGCCACACAGACATTCGCGCTCTGCTAAAGCATTGCTTCGTAATGGGGCAACACTCTGTATCTCTCTGTGGCAGAGCCCGGCTGCCAAATTGGAAACGTCCAGAGATTGCGCCCACAGGAAAGCTGCCAGCACTGAAAGCTCTAGCTGGTTTTCACTGTCCCTTGGAACTGCATTCGCTGCCACACAGACATTCGCGCTCTGCTAAAGCATTGCTTCGTAATGGGGCAACACTCTGTATCTCTCTCTGGCAGAGCCCGGCTGCCAAATTGGAAACGTCCAGAGATTGCGCCCACAGGAAAGCTGCCAGCACTGAAAGCTCTAGCTGGTTTTCACTGTCCCTTGGAACTGCATTCGCTGCCACACAGACATTCGCGCTCTGCTAAAGCATTGCTTCGTAATGGGGCAACACTCTGTATCTCTCTCTGGCAGAGCCCGGCTGCCAAATTGGAAACGTCCAGACATTGCGCCCACAGGAAAGCTGCCAGCACTGAAAGCTCTAGCTGGTTTTCACTGTCCCTTGGAACTGCATTCGCTGCCACACAGACATTCGCGCTCTGCTAAAGCTTTGCTTCGTAATGGGGCAACACTCTGTATCTCTCTCTGGCAGAGCCCTGCTGCCAAATTGGAAACGTCCAGACATTGCGCCCACAGGAAAGCTGCCAGCACTGAAAGCTCTAGCTGGTTTTCACTGTCCCTTGGAACTGCATTCGCTGCCACACAGACATTCGCGCTCTGCTAAAGCTTAACTTGGTAATTGGGCAACACTCTGTATCTCTCTCTGGCAGAGCCCGGCTGCCAAATTGGAAACGTCCAGAGATTGCGCCCACAGGAAAGCTGCCAGCACTGAAAGCTCTAGCTGGTTTTCACTGTCCCTTGGAACTGCATTCGCTGCCACACAGACATTCGCGCTCTGCTAAAGCATTGCTTCGTAATGGGGCAACACTCTGTATCTCTCTCTGGCAGAGCCCGGCTGCCAAATTGGAAACGTCCAGAGATTGCGCCCACAGGAAAGCTGCCAGCACTGAAAGCTCTAGCTGGTTTTCACTGTCCCTTGGAACTGCATTCGCTGCCACACAGACATTCGCGCTCTGCTAAAGCATTGCTTCGTAATGGGGCAACACTCTGTATCTCTCTCTGGCAGAGCCCGGCTGCCAAATTGGAAACGTCCAGACATTGCGCCCACAGGAAAGCTGCCAGCACTGAAAGCTCTAGCTGGTTTTCACTGTCCCTTGGAACTGCATTCGCTGCCACACAGACATTCGCGCTCTGCTAAAGCTTAACTTGGCAATTGGGCAACACTCTGTATCTCTCTCTGGCAGAGCCCGGCTGCCAAATTGGAAACGTCCAGAGATTGCGCCCACAGGAAAGCTGCCAGCACTGAAAGCTCTAGCTGGTTTTCACTGTCCCTTGGAACTGCATTCGCTGCCACACAGACATTCGCGCTCTGCTAAAGCATTGCTTCGTAATGGGGCAACACTCTGTATCTCTCTCTGGCAGAGCCCGGCTGCCAAATTGGAAACGTCCAGAGATTGCGCCCACAGGAAAGCTGCCAGCACTGAAAGCTCTAGCTGGTTTTCACTGTCCCTTGGAACTGCATTCGCTGCCACACAGACATTCACGCTCTGCTAAAGCATTGCTTCGTAATGGGGCAACACTCTGTATCTCTCTCTGGCAGAGCCCGGCTGCCAAATTTGAAACGTCCAGAGATTGCGCCCACAGGAAAGCTGCCAGCACTGAAAGCTCTAGCTGGTTTTCACTGTCCCTTGGAACTGCATTCGCTGCCACACAGACATTCGCGCTCTGCTAAAGCATTGCTTCCTAATGGGGCAACACTCTGTATCTCTCTCTGGCAGAGCCCGGCTGCCAAATTGGAAACGTCCAGAGATTGCGCCCACAGGAAAGCTGCCAGCACTGAAAGCTCTAGCTGGTTTTCACTGTCCCTTGGAACTGCATTCGCTGCCACACAGACATTCGCGCTCTGCTAAAGCATTGCTTCGTAATGGGGCAACACTCTGTATCTCTCTGTGGCAGAGCCCGGCTGCCAAATTGGAAACGTCCAGAGATTGCGCCCACAGGAAAGCTGCCAGCACTGAAAGCTCTAGCTGGTTTTCACTGTCCCTTGGAACTGCATTCGCTGCCACACAGACATTCGCGCTCTGCTAAAGCATTGCTTCGTAATGGGGCAACACTCTGTATCTCTCTCTGGCAGAGCCCGGCTGCCAAATTGGAAACGTCCAGAGATTGCGCCCACAGGAAAGCTGCCAGCACTGAAAGCTCTAGCTGGTTTTCACTGTCCCTTGGAACTGCATTCGCTGCCACACAGACATTCGCGCTCTGCTAAAGCATTGCTTCGTAATGGGGCAACACTCTGTATCTCTCTGTGGCAGAGCCCGGCTGCCAAATTGGAAACGTCCAGAGATTGCGCCCACAGGAAAGCTGCCAGCACTGAAAGCTCTAGCTGGTTTTCACTGTCCCTTGGAACTGCATTCGCTGCCACACAGACATTCGCGCTCTGCTAAAGCTTTGCTTCGTAATGGGGCAACACTCTGTATCTCTCTCTGGCAGAGCCCTGCTGCCAAATTGGAAACGTCCAGACATTGCGCCCACAGGAAAGCTGCCAGCACTGAAAGCTCTAGCTGGTTTTCACTGTCCCTTGGAACTGCATTCGCTGCCACACAGACATTCGCGCTCTGCTAAAGCATTGCTTCGTAATGGGGCAACACTCTGTATCTCTCTCTGGCAGAGCCCGGCTGCCAAATTGGAAACGTCCAGAGATTGCGCCCACAGGAAAGCTGCCAGCACTGAAAGCTCTAGCTGGTTTTCACTGTCCCTTGGAACTGCATTCGCTGCCACACAGACATTCGCGCTCTGCTAAAGCATTGCTTCGTAATGGGGCAACACTCTGTATCTCTCTCTGGCAGAGCCCGGCTGCCAAATTGGAAACGTCCAGAGATTGCGCCCACAGGAAAGCTGCCAGCACTGAAAGCTCTAGCTGGTTTTCACTGTCCCTTGGAACTGCATTCGCTGCCACACAGACATTCGCGCTCTGCTAAAGCATTGCTTCGTAATGGGGCAACACTCTGTATCTCTCTCTGGCAGAGCCCGGCTGCCAAATTGGAAACGTCCAGAGATTGCGCCCACAGGAAAGATGCCAGCACTGAAAGCTCTAGCTGGTTTTCACTGTCCCTTGGAACTGCATTCGCTGCCACACAGACATTCGCGCTCTGCTAAAGCATTGCTTCCTAATGGGGCAACACTCTGTATCTCTCTCTGGCAGAGCCCGGCTGCCAAATTGGAAACGTCCAGAGATTGCGCCCACAGGAAAGCTGCCAGCACTGAAAGCTCTAGCTGGTTTTCACTGTCCCTTGGAACTGCATTCGCTGCCACACAGACATTCGCGCTCTGCTAAAGCATTGCTTCGTAATGGGGCAACACTCTGTATCTCTCTGTGGCAGAGCCCGGCTGCCAAATTGGAAACGTCCAGAGATTGCGCCCACAGGAAAGATGCCAGCACTGAAAGCTCTAGCTGGTTTTCACTGTCCCTTGGAACTGCATTCGCTGCCACACAGACATTCGCGCTCTGCTAAAGCATTGCTTCGTAATGGGGCAACACTCTGTATCTCTCTCTGGCAGAGCCCGGCTGCCAAATTGGAAACGTCCAGAGATTGCGCCCACAGGAAAGCTGCCAGCACTGAAAGCTCTAGCTGGTTTTCACTGTCCCTTGGAACTGCATTCGCTGCCACACAGACATTCGCGCTCTGCTAAAGCATTGCTTCGTAATGGGGCAACACTCTGTATCTCTCTCTGGCAGAGCCCGGCTGCCAAATTGGAAACGTCCAGAGATTGCGCCCACAGGAAAGCTGCCAGCACTGAAAGCTCTAGCTGGTTTTCACTGTCCCTTGGAACTGCATTCGCTGCCACACAGACATTCGCGCTCTGCTAAAGCTTTGCTTCGTAATGGGGCAACACTCTGTATCTCTCTCTGGCAGAGCCCTGCTGCCAAATTGGAAACGTCCAGACATTGCGCCCACAGGAAAGCTGCCAGCACTGAAAGCTCTAGCTGGTTTTCACTGTCCCTTGGAACTGCATTCGCTGCCACACAGACATTCGCGCTCTGCTAAAGCTTAACTTGGTAATTGGGCAACACTCTGTATCTCTCTCTGGCAGAGCCCGGCTGCCAAATTGGAAACGTCCAGAGATTGCGCCCACAGGAAAGCTGCCAGCACTGAAAGCTCTAGCTGGTTTTCACTGTCCCTTGGAACTGCATTCGCTGCCACACAGACATTCGCGCTCTGCTAAAGCATTGCTTCGTAATGGGGCAACACTCTGTATCTCTCTCTGGCAGAGCCCGGCTGCCAAATTGGAAACGTCCAGAGATTGCGCCCACAGGAAAGCTGCCAGCACTGAAAGCTCTAGCTGGTTTTCACTGTCCCTTGGAACTGCATTCGCTGCCACACAGACATTCGCGCTCTGCTAAAGCATTGCTTCGTAATGGGGCAACACTCTGTATCTCTCTCTGGCAGAGCCCGGCTGCCAAATTGGAAACGTCCAGAGATTGCGCCCACAGGAAAGCTGCCAGCACTGAAAGCTCTAGCTGGTTTTCACTGTCCCTTGGAACTGCATTCGCTGCCACACAGACATTCGCGCTCTGCTAAAGCTTTGCTTCGTAATGGGGCAACACTCTGTATCTCTCTCTGGCAGAGCCCGGCTGCCAAATTCGAAACGTCCAGAGATTGCGCCCACAGGAAAGCTGCCAGCACTGAAAGCTCTAGCTGGTTTTCACTGTCCCTTGGAACTGCATTCGCTGCCACACAGACATTCGCGCTCTGCTAAAGCATTGCTTCGTAATGGGGCAACACTCTGTATCTCTCTCTGGCAGAGCCCGGCTGCCAAATTGGAAACGTCCAGAGATTGCGCCCACAGGAAAGCTGCCAGCACTGAAAGCTCTAGCTGGTTTTCACTGTCCCTTGGAACTGCATTCGCTGCCACACAGACATTCGCGCTCTGCTAAAGCATTGCTTCGTAATGGGGCAACACTCTGTATCTCTCTCTGGCAGAGCCCGGCTGCCAAATTGGAAACGTCCAGAGATTGCGCCCACAGGAAAGCTGCCAGCACTGAAAGCTCTAGCTGGTTTTCACTGTCCCTTGGAACTGCATTCGCTGCCACACAGACATTCGCGCTCTGCTAAAGCATTGCTTCGTAATGGGGCAACACTCTGTATCTCTCTCTGGCAGAGCCCGGCTGCCAAATTGGAAACGTCCAGAGATTGCGCCCACAGGAAAGCTGCCAGCACTGAAAGCTCTAGCTGGTTTTCACTGTCCCTTGGAACTGCATTCGCTGCCACACAGACATTCGCGCTCTGCTAAAGCTTAACTTGGCAATTGGGCAACACTCTGTATCTCTCTCTGGCAGAGCCCGGCTGCCAAATTGGAAACGTCCAGAGATTGCGCCCACAGGAAAGCTGCCAGCACTGAAAGCTCTAGCTGGTTTTCACTGTCCCTTGGAACTGCATTCGCTGCCACACAGACATTCGCGCTCTGCTAAAGCATTGCTTCGTAATGGGGCAACACTCTGTATCTCTCTCTGGCAGAGCCCGGCTGCCAAATTGGAAACGTCCAGAGATTGCGCCCACAGGAAAGCTGCCAGCACTGAAAGCTCTAGCTGGTTTTCACTGTCCCTTGGAACTGCATTCGCTGCCACACAGACATTCACGCTCTGCTAAAGCATTGCTTCGTAATGGGGCAACACTCTGTATCTCTCTCTGGCAGAGCCCGGCTGCCAAAGTGGAAACGTCCAGAGATTGCGCCCACAGGAAAGCTGCCAGCACTGAAAGCTCTAGCTGGTTTTCACTGTCCCTTGGAACTGCATTCGCTGCCACACAGACATTCGCGCTCTGCTAAAGCATTGCTTCCTAATGGGGCAACACTCTGTATCTCTCTCTGGCAGAGCCCGGCTGCCAAATTGGAAACGTCCAGAGATTGCGCCCACAGGAAAGCTGCCAGCACTGAAAGCTCTAGCTGGTTTTCACTGTCCCTTGGAACTGCATTCGCTGCCACACAGACATTCGCGCTCTGCTAAAGCATTGCTTCGTAATGGGGCAACACTCTGTATCTCTCTGTGGCAGAGCCCGGCTGCCAAATTGGAAACGTCCAGAGATTGCGCCCACAGGAAAGCTGCCAGCACTGAAAGCTCTAGCTGGTTTTCACTGTCCCTTGGAACTGCATTCGCTGCCACACAGACATTCGCGCTCTGCTAAAGCATTGCTTCGTAATGGGGCAACACTCTGTATCTCTCTCTGGCAGAGCCCGGCTGCCAAATTGGAAACGTCCAGAGATTGCGCCCACAGGAAAGCTGCCAGCACTGAAAGCTCTAGCTGGTTTTCACTGTCCCTTGGAACTGCATTCGCTGCCACACAGACATTCGCGCTCTGCTAAAGCATTGCTTCGTAATGGGGCAACACTCTGTATCTCTCTCTGGCAGAGCCCGGCTGCCAAATTGGAAACGTCCAGAGATTGCGCCCACAGGAAAGCTGCCAGCACTGAAAGCTCTAGCTGGTTTTCACTGTCCCTTGGAACTGCATTCGCTGCCACACAGACATTCGCGCTCTGCTAAAGCATTGCTTCGTAATGGGGCAACACTCTGTATCTCTCTCTGGCAGAGCCCGGCTGCCAAATTGGAAACGTCCAGACATTGCGCCCACAGGAAAGCTGCCAGCACTGAAAGCTCTAGCTGGTTTTCACTGTCCCTTGGAACTGCATTCGCTGCCACACAGACATTCGCGCTCTGCTAAAGCTTTGCTTCGTAATGGGGCAACACTCTGTATCTCTCTCTGGCAGAGCCCTGCTGCCAAATTGGAAACGTCCAGACATTGCGCCCACAGGAAAGCTGCCAGCACTGAAAGCTCTAGCTGGTTTTCACTGTCCCTTGGAACTGCATTCGCTGCCACACAGACATTCGCGCTCTGCTAAAGCTTAACTTGGTAATTGGGCAACACTCTGTATCTCTCTCTGGCAGAGCCCGGCTGCCAAATTGGAAACGTCCAGAGATTGCGCCCACAGGAAAGCTGCCAGCACTGAAAGCTCTAGCTGGTTTTCACTGTCCCTTGGAACTGCATTCGCTGCCACACAGACATTCGCGCTCTGCTAAAGCATTGCTTCGTAATGGGGCAACACTCTGTATCTCTCTCTGGCAGAGCCCGGCTGCCAAATTGGAAACGTCCAGAGATTGCGCCCACAGGAAAGCTGCCAGCACTGAAAGCTCTAGCTGGTTTTCACTGTCCCTTGGAACTGCATTCGCTGCCACACAGACATTCGCGCTCTGCTAAAGCATTGCTTCGTAATGGGGCAACACTCTGTATCTCTCTCTGGCAGAGCCCGGCTGCCAAATTGGAAACGTCCAGACATTGCGCCCACAGGAAAGCTGCCAGCACTGAAAGCTCTAGCTGGTTTTCACTGTCCCTTGGAACTGCATTCGCTGCCACACAGACATTCGCGCTCTGCTAAAGCATTGCTTCGTAATGGGGCAACACTCTGTATCTCTCTCTGGCAGAGCCCGGCTGCCAAATTGGAAACGTCCAGAGATTGCGCCCACAGGAAAGCTGCCAGCACTGAAAGCTCTAGCTGGTTTTCACTGTCCCTTGGAACTGCATTCGCTGCCACACAGACATTCGCGCTCTGCTAAAGCATTGCTTCGTAATGGGGCAACACTCTGTATCTCTCTCTGGCAGAGCCCGGCTGCCAAATTGGAAACGTCCAGAGATTGCGCCCACAGGAAAGCTGCCAGCACTGAAAGCTCTAGCTGGTTTTCACTGTCCCTTGGAACTGCATTCGCTGCCACACAGACATTCACGCTCTGCTAAAGCATTGCTTCGTAATGGGGCAACACTCTGTATCTCTCTCTGGCAGAGCCTGGCTGCCAAATTTGAAACGTCCAGAGATTGCGCCCACAGGAAAGCTGCCAGCACTGAAAGCTCTAGCTGGTTTTCACTGTCCCTTGGAACTGCATTCGCTGCCACACAGACATTCGCGCTCTGCTAAAGCATTGCTTCCTAATGGGGCAACACTCTGTATCTCTCTCTGGCAGAGCCCGGCTGCCAAATTGGAAACGTCCAGAGATTGCGCCCACAGGAAAGCTGCCAGCACTGAAAGCTCTAGCTGGTTTTCACTGTCCCTTGGAACTGCATTCGCTGCCACACAGACATTCGCGCTCTGCTAAAGCATTGCTTCGTAATGGGGCAACACTCTGTATCTCTCTGTGGCAGAGCCCGGCTGCCAAATTGGAAACGTCCAGAGATTGCGCCCACAGGAAAGCTGCCAGCACTGAAAGCTCTAGCTGGTTTTCACTGTCCCTTGGAACTGCATTCGCTGCCACACAGACATTCGCGCTCTGCTAAAGCATTGCTTCGTAATGGGGCAACACTCTGTATCTCTCTCTGGCAGAGCCCGGCTGCCAAATTGGAAACGTCCAGAGATTGCGCCCACAGGAAAGCTGCCAGCACTGAAAGCTCTAGCTGGTTTTCACTGTCCCTTGGAACTGCATTCGCTGCCACACAGACATTCGCGCTCTGCTAAAGCATTGCTTCGTAATGGGGCAACACTCTGTATCTCTCTCTGGCAGAGCCCGGCTGCCAAATTGGAAACGTCCAGAGATTGCGCCCACAGGAAAGCTGCCAGCACTGAAAGCTCTAGCTGGTTTTCACTGTCCCTTGGAACTGCATTCGCTGCCACACAGACATTCGCGCTCTGCTAAAGCTTTGCTTCGTAATGGGGCAACACTCTGTATCTCTCTCTGGCAGAGCCCTGCTGCCAAATTGGAAACGTCCAGACATTGCGCCCACAGGAAAGCTGCCAGCACTGAAAGCTCTAGCTGGTTTTCACTGTCCCTTGGAACTGCATTCGCTGCCACACAGACATTCGCGCTCTGCTAAAGCATTGCTTCGTAATGGGGCAACACTCTGTATCTCTCTCTGGCAGAGCCCGGCTGCCAAATTGGAAACGTCCAGAGATTGCGCCCACAGGAAAGCTGCCAGCACTGAAAGCTCTAGCTGGTTTTCACTGTCCCTTGGAACTGCATTCGCTGCCACACAGACATTCGCGCTCTGCTAAAGCATTGCTTCGTAATGGGGCAACACTCTGTATCTCTCTCTGGCAGAGCCCGGCTGCCAAATTGGAAACGTCCAGAGATTGCGCCCACAGGAAAGCTGCCAGCACTGAAAGCTCTAGCTGGTTTTCACTGTCCCTTGGAACTGCATTCGCTGCCACACAGACATTCGCGCTCTGCTAAAGCATTGCTTCGTAATGGGGCAACACTCTGTATCTCTCTCTGGCAGAGCCCGGCTGCCAAATTGGAAACGTCCAGAGATTGCGCCCACAGGAAAGATGCCAGCACTGAAAGCTCTAGCTGGTTTTCACTGTCCCTTGGAACTGCATTCGCTGCCACACAGACATTCGCGCTCTGCTAAAGCATTGCTTCCTAATGGGGCAACACTCTGTATCTCTCTCTGGCAGAGCCCGGCTGCCAAATTGGAAACGTCCAGAGATTGTGCCCACAGGAAAGCTGCCAGCACTGAAAGCTCTAGCTGGTTTTCACTGTCCCTTGGAACTGCATTCGCTGCCACACAGACATTCGCGCTCTGCTAAAGCATTGCTTCGTAATGGGGCAACACTCTGTATCTCTCTGTGGCAGAGCCCGGCTGCCAAATTGGAAACGTCCAGAGATTGCGCCCACAGGAAAGATGCCAGCACTGAAAGCTCTAGCTGGTTTTCACTGTCCCTTGGAACTGCATTCGCTGCCACACAGACATTCGCGCTCTGCTAAAGCATTGCTTCGTAATGGGGCAACACTCTGTATCTCTCTCTGGCAGAGCCCGGCTGCCAAATTGGAAACGTCCAGAGATTGCGCCCACAGGAAAGCTGCCAGCACTGAAAGCTCTAGCTGGTTTTCACTGTCCCTTGGAACTGCATTCGCTGCCACACAGACATTCGCGCTCTGCTAAAGCATTGCTTCGTAATGGGGCAACACTCTGTATCTCTCTCTGGCAGAGCCCGGCTGCCAAATTGGAAACGTCCAGAGATTGCGCCCACAGGAAAGCTGCCAGCACTGAAAGCTCTAGCTGGTTTTCACTGTCCCTTGGAACTGCATTCGCTGCCACACAGACATTTGCGCTCTGCTAAAGCTTTGCTTCGTAATGGGGCAACACTCTGTATCTCTCTCTGGCAGAGCCCGGCTGCCAAATTGGAAACGTCCAGACATTGCGCCCACAGGAAAGCTGCCAGCACTGAAAGCTCTAGCTGGTTTTCACTGTCCCTTGGAACTGCATTCGCTGCCACACAGACATTCGCGCTCTGCTAAAGCTTAACTTGGTAATTGGGCAACACTCTGTATCTCTCTCTGGCAGAGCCCGGCTGCCAAATTGGAAACGTCCAGAGATTGCGCCCACAGGAAAGCTGCCAGCACTGAAAGCTCTAGCTGGTTTTCACTGTCCCTTGGAACTGCATTCGCTGCCACACAGACATTCGCGCTCTGCTAAAGCATTGCTTCGTAATGGGGCAACACTCTGTATCTCTCTCTGGCAGAGCCCGGCTGCCAAATTGGAAACGTCCAGAGATTGCGCCCACAGGAAAGCTGCCAGCACTGAAAGCTCTAGCTGGTTTTCACTGTCCCTTGGAACTGCATTCGCTGCCACACAGACATTCGCGCTCTGCTAAAGCATTGCTTCCTAATGGGGCAACACTCTGTATCTCTCTCTGGCAGAGCCCGGCTGCCAAATTGGAAACGTCCAGAGATTGCGCCCACAGGAAAGCTGCCAGCACTGAAAGCTCTAGCTGGTTTTCACTGTCCCTTGGAACTGCATTCGCTGCCACACAGACATTCGCGCTCTGCTAAAGCATTGCTTCGTAATGGGGCAACACTCTGTATCTCTCTCTGGCAGAGCCCGGCTGCCAAATTGGAAACGTCCAGAGATTGCGCCCACAGGAAAGATGCCAGCACTGAAAGCTCTAGCTGGTTTTCACTGTCCCTTGGAACTGCATTCGCTGCCACACAGACATTCGCGCTCTGCTAAAGCATTGCTTCGTAATGGGGCAACACTCTGTATCTCTCTCTGGCAGAGCCCGGCTGCCAAATTGGAAACGTCCAGAGATTGCGCCCACAGGAAAGCTGCCAGCACTGAAAGCTCTAGCTGGTTTTCACTGTCCCTTGGAACTGCATTCGCTGCCACACAGACATTCGCGCTCTGCTAAAGCATTGCTTCGTAATGGGGCAACACTCTGTATCTCTCTCTGGCAGAGCCCGGCTGCCAAATTGGAAACGTCCAGAGATTGCGCCCACAGGAAAGCTGCCAGCACTGAAAGCTCTAGCTGGTTTTCACTGTCCCTTGGAACTGCATTCGCTGCCACACAGACATTCGCGCTCTGCTAAAGCTTAACTTGGTAATTGGGCAACACTCTGTATCTCTCTGTGGCAGAGCCCGGCTGCCAAATTGGAAACGTCCAGAGATTGCGCCCACAGGAAAGCTGCCAGCACTGAAAGCTCTAGCTGGTTTTCACTGTCCCTTGGAACTGCATTCGCTGCCACACAGACATTTGCGCTCTGCTAAAGCATTGCTTCGTAATGGGGCAACAATCTGTATCTCTCTCTGGCAGAGCCCGGCTGCCAAATTGGAAACGTCCAGAGATTGCGCCCACAGGAAAGCTGCCAGCACTGAAAGCTCTAGCTGGTTTTCACTGTCCCTTGGAACTGCATTCGCTGCCACACAGACATTCGCGCTCTGCTAAAGCATTGCTTCGTAATGGGGCAACACTCTGTATCTCTCTCTGGCAGAGCCCGGCTGCCAAATTGGAAACGTCCAGACATTGCGCCCACAGGAAAGCTGCCAGCACTGAAAGCTCTAGCTGGTTTTCACTGTCCCTTGGAACTGCATTCGCTGCCACACAGACATTCGCGCTCTGCTAAAGCATTGCTTCGTAATGGGGCAACACTCTGTATCTCTCTCTGGCAGAGCCCGGCTGCCAAATTGGAAACGTCCAGAGATTGCGCCCACAGGAAAGCTGCCAGCACTGAAAGCTCTAGCTGGTTTTCACTGTCCCTTGGAACTGCATTCGCTGCCACACAGACATTCGCGCTCTGCTAAAGCTTTGCTTCGTAATGGGGCAACACTCTGTATCTCTCTCTGGCAGAGCCCGGCTGCCAAATTGGAAACGTCCAGAGATTGCGCCCACAGGAAAGCTGCCAGCACTGAAAGCTCTAGCTGGTTTTCACTGTCCCTTGGAACTGCATTCGCTGCCACACAGACATTCGCGCTCTGCTAAAGCATTGCTTCGTAATGGGGCAACACTCTGTATCTCTCTCTGGCAGAGCCCGGCTGCCAAATTGGAAACGTCCAGAGATTGCGCCCACAGGAAAGCTGCCAGCACTGAAAGCTCTAGCTGGTTTTCACTGTCCCTTGGAACTGCATTCGCTGCCACACAGACATTCGCGCTCTGCTAAAGCATTGCTTCGTAATGGGGCAACACTCTGTATCTCTCTCTGGCAGAGCCCGGCTGCCAAATTGGAAACGTCCAGAGATTGCGCCCACAGGAAAGCTGCCAGCACTGAAAGCTCTAGCTGGTTTTCACTGTCCCTTGGAACTGCATTCGCTGCCACACAGACATTTGCGCTCTGCTAAAGCATTGCTTCGTAATGGGGCAACACTCTGTATCTCTCTCTGGCAGAGCCCGGCTGCCAAATTGGAAACGTCCAGAGATTGCGCCCACAGGAAAGCTGCCAGCACTGAAAGCTCTAGCTGGTTTTCACTGTCCCTTGGAACTGCATTCGCTGCCACACAGACATTCGCGCTCTGCTAAAGCATTGCTTCGTAATGGGGCAACACTCTGTATCTCTCTCTGGCAGAGCCCGGCTGCCAAATTGGAAACGTCCAGAGATTGCGCCCACAGGAAAGCTGCCAGCACTGAAAGCTCTAGCTGGTTTTCACTGTCCCTTGGAACTGCATTCGCTGCCACACAGACATTCGCGCTCTGCTAAAGCATTGCTTCGTAATGGGGCAACACTCTGTATCTCTCTCTGGCAGAGCCCGGCTGCCAAATTGGAAACGTCCAGAGATTGCGCCCACAGGAAAGATGCCAGCACTGAAAGCTCTAGCTGGTTTTCACTGTCCCTTGGAACTGCATTCGCTGCCACACAGACATTCGCGCTCTGCTAAAGCATTGCTTCCTAATGGGGCAACACTCTGTATCTCTCTCTGGCAGAGCCCGGCTGCCATATTGGAAACGTCCAGAGATTGCGCCCACAGGAAAGCTGCCAGCACTGAAAGCTCTAGCTGGTTTTCACTGTCCCTTGGAACTGCATTCGCTGCCACACAGACATTCGCGCTCTGCTAAAGCATTGCTTCGTAATGGGGCAACACTCTGTATCTCTCTCTGGCAGAGCCCGGCTGCCAAATTGGAAACGTCCAGAGATTGCGCCCACAGGAAAGATGCCAGCACTGAAAGCTCTAGCTGGTTTTCACTGTCCCTTGGAACTGCATTCGCTGCCACACAGACATTCGCGCTCTGCTAAAGCATTGCTTCGTAATGGGGCAACACTCTGTATCTCTCTCTGGCAGAGCCCGGCTGCCAAATTGGAAACGTCCAGACATTGCGCCCACAGGAAAGCTGCCAGCACTGAAAGCTCTAGCTGGTTTTCACTGTCCCTTGGAACTGCATTCGCTGCCACACAGACATTCGCGCTCTGCTAAAGCTTTGCTTCGTAATGGGGCAACACTCTGTATCTCTCTCTGGCAGAGCCCGGCTGCCAAATTGGAAACGTCCAGAGATTGCGCCCACAGGAAAGCTGCCAGCACTGAAAGCTCTAGCTGGTTTTCACTGTCCCTTGGAACTGCATTCGCTGCCACACAGACATTCGCGCTCTGCTAAAGCATTGCTTCGTAATGGGGCAACACTCTGTATCTCTCTCTGGCAGAGCCCGGCTGCCAAATTGGAAACGTCCAGAGATTGCGCCCACAGGAAAGCTGCCAGCACTGAAAGCTCTAGCTGGTTTTCACTGTCCCTTGGAACTGCATTCGCTGCCACACAGACATTCGCGCTCTGCTAAAGCTTAACTTGGTAATTGGGCAACACTCTGTATCTCTCTCTGGCAGAGCCCGGCTGCCAAATTGGAAACGTCCAGAGATTGCGCCCACAGGAAAGCTGCCAGCACTGAAAGCTCTAGCTGGTTTTCACTGTCCCTTGGAACTGCATTCGCTGCCACACAGACATTTGCGCTCTGCTAAAGCATTGCTTCGTAATGGGGCAACACTCTGTATCTCTCTCTGGCAGAGCCCGGCTGCCAAATTGGAAACGTCCAGAGATTGCGCCCACAGGAAAGCTGCCAGCACTGAAAGCTCTAGCTGGTTTTCACTGTCCCTTGGAACTGCATTCGCTGCCACACAGACATTCGCGCTCTGCTAAAGCATTGCTTCGTAATGGGGCAACACTCTGTATCTCTCTCTGGCAGAGCCCGGCTGCCAAATTGGAAACGTCCAGAGATTGCGCCCACAGGAAAGCTGCCAGCACTGAAAGCTCTAGCTGGTTTTCACTGTCCCTTGGAACTGCATTCGCTGCCACACAGACATTCGCGCTCTGCTAAAGCATTGCTTCCTAATGGGGCAACACTCTGTATCTCTCTCTGGCAGAGCCCGGCTGCCAAATTGGAAACGTCCAGACATTGCGCCCACAGGAAAGCTGCCAGCACTGAAAGCTCTAGCTGGTTTTCACTGTCCCTTGGAACTGCATTCGCTGCCACACAGACATTCGCGCTCTGCTAAAGCTTTGCTTCGTAATGGGGCAACACTCTGTATCTCTCTCTGGCAGAGCCCGGCTGCCAAATTGGAAACGTCCAGAGATTGCGCCCACAGGAAAGCTGCCAGCACTGAAAGCTCTAGCTGGTTTTCACTGTCCCTTGGAACTGCATTCGCTGCCACACAGACATTCGCGCTCTGCTAAAGCTTAACTTGGTAATTGGGCAACACTCTGTATCTCTCTCTGGCAGAGCCCGGCTGCCAAATTGGAAACGTCCAGAGATTGCGCCCACAGGAAAGCTGCCAGCACTGAAAGCTCTAGCTGGTTTTCACTGTCCCTTGGAACTGCATTCGCTGCCACACAGACATTCGCGCTCTGCTAAAGCATTGCTTCGTAATGGGGCAACACTCTGTATCTCTCTCTGGCAGAGCCCGGCTGCCAAATTGGAAACGTCCAGACATTGCGCCCACAGGAAAGCTGCCAGCACTGAAAGCTCTAGCTGGTTTTCACTGTCCCTTGGAACTGCATTCGCTGCCACACAGACATTCGCGCTCTGCTAAAGCATTGCTTCGTAATGGGGCAACACTCTGTATCTCTCTCTGGCAGAGCCCGGCTGCCAAATTGGAAACGTCCAGAGATTGCGCCCACAGGAAAGATGCCAGCACTGAAAGCTCTAGCTGGTTTTCACTGTCCCTTGGAACTGCATTCGCTGCCACACAGACATTCGCGCTCTGCTAAAGCTTTGCTTCGTAATGGGGCAACACTCTGTATCTCTCTCTGGCAGAGCCCGGCAGTGAAATTGGAAAGGTCCAGAGATTGCGCCCACAGGAAAGCTGCCAGCACTGAAAGCTCTAGCTGGTTTTCACTGTCCCTTGGAACTGCATTCGCTGCCACACAGACATTCGCGCTCTGCTAAAGCATTGCTTCGTAATGGGGCAACACTCTGTATCTCTCTCTGGCAGAGCCCGGCTGCCAAATTGGAAACGTCCAGAGATTGCGCCCACAGGAAAGATGCCAGCACTGAAAGCTCTAGCTGGTTTTCACTGTCCCTTGGAACTGCATTCGCTGCCACACAGACATTCGCGCTCTGCTAAAGCTTTGCTTCGTAATGGGGCAACACTCTGTATCTCTCTCTGGCAGAGCCCGGCTGCCAAATTGGAAACGTCCAGACATTGCGCCCACAGGAAAGCTGCCAGCACTGAAAGCTCTAGCTGGTTTTCACTGTCCCTTGGAACTGCATTCGCTGCCACACAGACATTCGCGCTCTGCTAAAGCATTGCTTCGTAATGGGGCAACACTCTGTATCTCTCTCTGGCAGAGCCCGGCTGCCAAATTGGAAACGTCCAGAGATTGCGCCCACAGGAAAGCTGCCAGCACTGAAAGCTCTAGCTGGTTTTCACTGTCCCTTGGAACTGCATTCGCTGCCACACAGACATTCGCGCTCTGCTAAAGCATTGCTTCCTAATGGGGCAACACTCTGTATCTCTCTCTGGCAGAGCCCGGCTGCCAAATTGGAAACGTCCAGACATTGCGCCCACAGGAAAGCTGCCAGCACTGAAAGCTCTAGCTGGTTTTCACTGTCCCTTGGAACTGCATTCGCTGCCACACAGACATTCGCGCTCTGCTAAAGCATTGCTTCGTAATGGGGCAACACTCTGTATCTCTCTCTGGCAGAGCCCGGCTGCCAAATTGGAAACGTCCAGAGATTGCGCCCACAGGAAAGCTGCCAGCACTGAAAGCTCTAGCTGGTTTTCACTGTCCCTTGGAACTGCATTCGCTGCCACACCGACATTCGCGCTCTGCTAAAGCTTTGCTTCGTAATGGGGCAACACTCTGTATCTCTCTCTGGCAGAGCCCGGCTGCCAAATTGGAAACGTCCAGAGATTGCGCCCACAGGAAAGCTGCCAGCACTGAAAGCTCTAGCTGGTTTTCACTGTCCCTTGGAACTGCATTCGCTGCCACACAGACATTCGCGCTCTGCTAAAGCTTTGCTTCGTAATGGGGCAACACTCTGTATCTCTCTCTGGCAGAGCCCGGCTGCCAAATTGGAAACGTCCAGAGATTGCGCCCACAGGAAAGCTGCCAGCACTGAAAGCTCTAGCTGGTTTTCACTGTCCCTTGGAACTGCATTCGCTGCCACACAGACATTCGCGCTCTGCTAAAGCTTTGCTTCGTAATGGGGCAACACTCTGTATCTCTCTCTGGCAGAGCCCGGCTGCCAAATTGGAAACGTCCAGAGATTGCGCCCACAGGAAAGCTGCCAGCACTGAAAGCTCTAGCTGGTTTTCACTGTCCCTTGGAACTGCATTCGCTGCCACACAGACATTCGCGCTCTGCTAAAGCTTTGCTTCGTAATGGGGCAACACTCTGTATCTCTCTCTGGCAGAGCCCGGCTGCCAAATTGGAAACGTCCAGAGATTGCGCCCACAGGAAAGCTGCCAGCACTGAAAGCTCTAGCTGGTTTTCACTGTCCCTTGGAACTGCATTCGCTGCCACACAGACATTCGCGCTCTGCTAAAGCATTGCTTCCTAATGGGGCAACACTTTGTATCTCTCTCTGGCAGAGCCCGGCTGCCAAATTGGAAACGTCCAGAGATTGCGCCCACAGGAAAGGTGCCAGCACTGAAAGCTCTAGCTGGTTTTCACTGTCCCTTGGAACTGCATTCGCTGCCACACAGACATTCGCGCTCTGCTAAAGCATTGCTTCGTAATGGGGCAACACTCTGTATCTCTCTCTGGCAGAGCCCGGCTGCCAAATTGGAAACGTCCAGAGATTGCGCCCACAGGAAAGCTGCCAGCACTGAAAGCTCTAGCTGGTTTTCACTGTCCCTTGGAACTGCATTCGCTGCCACACAGACATTCGCGCTCTGCTAAAGCTTTGCTTCGTAATGGGGCAACACTCTGTATCTCTCTCTGGCAGAGCCCGGCTGCCAAATTGGAAACGTCCAGAGATTGCGCCCACAGGAAAGCTGCCAGCACTGAAAGCTCTAGCTGGTTTTCACTGTCCCTTGGAACTGCATTCGCTGCCACACAGACATTCGCACTCTGCTAAAGCATTGCTTCGTAATGGGGCAACACTCTGTATCTCTCTCTGGCAGAGCCCGGCTGCCAAATTGGAAACGTCCAGAGATTGCGCCCACAGGAAAGCTGCCAGCACTGAAAGCTCTAGCTGGTTTTCACTGTCCCTTGGAACTGCATTCGCTGCCACACAGACATTCGCGCTCTGCTAAAGCATTGCTTCGTAATGGGGCAACACTCTGTATCTCTCTCTGGCAGAGCCCGGCTGCCAAATTGGAAACGTCCAGAGATTGCGCCCACAGGAAAGCTGCCAGCACTGAAAGCTCTAGCTGGTTTTCACTGTCCCTTGGAACTGCATTCGCTGCCACACAGACATTCGCGCTCTGCTAAAGCATTGCTTCCTAATGGGGCAACACTCTGTATCTCTCTCTGGCAGAGCCCGGCTGCCAAATTGGAAACGTCCAGAGATTGCGCCCACAGGAAAGGTGCCAGCACTGAAAGCTCTAGCTGGTTTTCACTGTCCCTTGGAACTGCATTCGCTGCCACACAGACATTCGCGCTCTGCTAAAGCATTGCTTCGTAATGGGGCAACACTCTGTATCTCTCTCTGGCAGAGCCCGGCTGCCAAATTGGAAACGTCCAGAGATTGCGCCCACAGGAAAGCTGCCAGCACTGAAAGCTCTAGCTGGTTTTCACTGTCCCTTGGAACTGCATTCGCTGCCACACAGACATTCGCGCTCTGCTAAAGCTTTGCTTCGTAATGGGGCAACACTCTGTATCTCTCTCTGGCAGAGCCCGGCTGCCAAATTGGAAACGTCCAGAGATTGCGCCCACAGGAAAGCTGCCAGCACTGAAAGCTCTAGCTGGTTTTCACTGTCCCTTGGAACTGCATTCGCTGCCACACAGACATTCGCACTCTGCTAAAGCATTGCTTCGTAATGGGGCAACACTCTGTATCTCTCTCTGGCAGAGCCCGGCTGCCAAATTGGAAACGTCCAGAGATTGCGCCCACAGGAAAGCTGCCAGCACTGAAAGCTCTAGCTGGTTTTCACTGTCCCTTGGAACTGCATTCGCTGCCACACAGACATTCGCGCTCTGCTAAAGCATTGCTTCGTAATGGGGCAACACTCTGTATCTCTCTCTGGCAGAGCCCGGCTGCCAAATTGGAAACGTCCAGAGATTGCGCCCACAGGAAAGCTGCCAGCACTGAAAGCTCTAGCTGGTTTTCACTGTCCCTTGGAACTGCATTCGCTGCCACACAGACATTCGCGCTCTGCTAAAGCATTGCTTCGTAATGGGGCAACACTCTGTATCTCTCTCTGGCAGAGCCCGGCTGCCAAATTGGAAACGTCCAGACATTGCGCCCACAGGAAAGCTGCCAGCACTGAAAGCTCTAGCTGGTTTTCACTGTCCCTTGGAACTGCATTCGCTGCCACACAGACATTCGCGCTCTGCTAAAGCTTTGCTTCGTAATGGGGCAACACTCTGTATCTCTCTCTGGCAGAGCCCGGCTGCCAAATTGGAAACGTCCAGACATTGCGCCCACAGGAAAGCTGCCAGCACTGAAAGCTCTAGCTGGTTTTCACTGTCCCTTGGAACTGCATTCGCTGCCACACAGACATTCGCGCTCTGCTAAAGCTTTGCTTCGTAATGGGGCAACACTCTGTATCTCTCTCTGGCAGAGCCCGGCTGCCAAATTGGAAACGTCCAGAGATTGCGCCCACAGGAAAGCTGCCAGCACTGAAAGCTCTAGCTGGTTTTCACTGTCCCTTGGAACTGCATTCGCTGCCACACAGACATTCGCGCTCTGCTAAAGCTTTGCTTCGTAATGGGGCAACACTCTGTATCTCTCTCTGGCAGAGCCCGGCTGACAAATTGGAAACGTCCAGCCATTGCGCCCACAGGAAAGCTGCCAGCACTGAAAGCTCTAGCTGGTTTTCACTGTCCCTTGGAACTGCATTCGCTGCCACACAGACATTCGCGCTCTGCTAAAGCATTGCTTCGTAATGGGGCAACACTCTGTATCTCTCTCTGGCAGAGCCCGGCTGCCAAATTGGAAACGTCCAGAGATTGCGCCCACAGGAAAGCTGCCAGCACTGAAAGCTCTAGCTGGTTTTCACTGTCCCTTGGAACTGCATTCGCTGCCACACAGACATTCGCGCTCTGCTAAAGCATTGCTTCCTAATGGGGCAACACTCTGTATCTCTCTCTGGCAGAGCCCGGCTGCCAAATTGGAAACGTCCAGAGATTGCGCCCACAGGAAAGGTGCCAGCACTGAAAGCTCTAGCTGGTTTTCACTGTCCCTTGGAACTGCATTCGCTGCCACACAGACATTCGCGCTCTGCTAAAGCATTGCTTCGTAATGGGGCAACACTCTGTATCTCTCTCTGGCAGAGCCCGGCTGCCAAATTGGAAACGTCCAGAGATTGCGCCCACAGGAAAGCTGCCAGCACTGAAAGCTCTAGCTGGTTTTCACTGTCCCTTGGAACTGCATTCGCTGCCACACAGACATTCGCGCTCTGCTAAAGCTTTGCTTCGTAATGGGGCAACACTCTGTATCTCTCTCTGGCAGAGCCCGGCTGCCAAATTGGAAACGTCCAGAGATTGCGCCCACAGGAAAGCTGCCAGCACTGAAAGCTCTAGCTGGTTTTCACTGTCCCTTGGAACTGCATTCGCTGCCACACAGACATTCGCACTCTGCTAAAGCATTGCTTCGTAATGGGGCAACACTCTGTATCTCTCTCTGGCAGAGCCCGGCTGCCAAATTGGAAACGTCCAGAGATTGCGCCCACAGGAAAGCTGCCAGCACTGAAAGCTCTAGCTGGTTTTCACTGTCCCTTGGAACTGCATTCGCTGCCACACAGACATTCGCGCTCTGCTAAAGCATTGCTTCGTAATGGGGCAACACTCTGTATCTCTCTCTGGCAGAGCCCGGCTGCCAAATTGGAAACGTCCAGAGATTGCGCCCACAGGAAAGCTGCCAGCACTGAAAGCTCTAGCTGGTTTTCACTGTCCCTTGGAACTGCATTCGCTGCCACACAGACATTCGCGCTCTGCTAAAGCATTGCTTCGTAATGGGGCAACACTCTGTATCTCTCTCTGGCAGAGCCCGGCTGCCAAATTGGAAACGTCCAGACATTGCGCCCACAGGAAAGCTGCCAGCACTGAAAGCTCTAGCTGGTTTTCACTGTCCCTTGGAACTGCATTCGCTGCCACACAGACATTCGCGCTCTGCTAAAGCTTTGCTTCGTAATGGGGCAACACTCTGTATCTCTCTCTGGCAGAGCCCGGCTGCCAAATTGGAAACGTCCAGACATTGCGCCCACAGGAAAGCTGCCAGCACTGAAAGCTCTAGCTGGTTTTCACTGTCCCTTGGAACTGCATTCGCTGCCACACAGACATTCGCGCTCTGCTAAAGCTTTGCTTCGTAATGGGGCAACACTCTGTATCTCTCTCTGGCAGAGCCCGGCTGCCAAATTGGAAACGTCCAGAGATTGCGCCCACAGGAAAGCTGCCAGCACTGAAAGCTCTAGCTGGTTTTCACTGTCCCTTGGAACTGCATTCGCTGCCACACAGACATTCGCGCTCTGCTAAAGCTTTGCTTCGTAATGGGGCAACACTCTGTATCTCTCTCTGGCAGAGCCCGGCTGACAAATTGGAAACGTCCAGCCATTGCGCCCACAGGAAAGCTGCCAGCACTGAAAGCTCTAGCTGGTTTTCACTGTCCCTTGGAACTGCATTCGCTGCCACACAGACATTCGCGCTCTGCTAAAGCATTGCTTCGTAATGGGGCAACACTCTGTATCTCTCTCTGGCAGAGCCCGGCTGCCAAATTGGAAACGTCCAGAGATTGCGCCCACAGGAAAGCTGCCAGCACTGAAAGCTCTAGCTGGTTTTCACTGTCCCTTGGAACTGCATTCGCTGCCACACAGACATTCGCGCTCTGCTAAAGCATTGCTTCGTAATGGGGCAACACTCTGTATCTCTCTCTGGCAGAGCCCGGCTGCCAAATTGGAAACGTCCAGAGATTGCGCCCACAGGAAAGCTGCCAGCACTGAAAGCTCTAGCTGGTTTTCACTGTCCCTTGGAACTGCATTCGCTGCCACACAGACATTCGCGCTCTGCTAAAGCATTGCTTCGTAATGGGGCAACACTCTGTATCTCTCTCTGGCAGAGCCCGGCTGCCAAATTGGAAACGTCCAGAGATTGCGCCCACAGGAAAGCTGCCAGCACTGAAAGCTCTAGCTGGTTTTCACTGTCCCTTGGAACTGCATTCGCTGCCACACAGACATTCGCGCTCTGCTAAAGCATTGCTTCGTAATGGGGCAACACTCTGTATCTCTCTCTGGCAGAGCCCGGCTGCCAAATTGGAAATGTCCAGAGATTGCGCCCACAGGAAAGCTGCCAGCACTGAAAGCTCTAGCTGGTTTTCACTGTCCCTTGGAACTGCATTCGCTGCCACACAGACATTCGCGCTCTGCTAAAGCTTTGCTTCGTAATGGGGCAACACTCTGTATCTCTCTCTGGCAGAGCCCGGCTGCCAAATTCGAAACGTCCAGAGATTGCGCCCACAGGAAAGCTGCCAGCACTGAAAGCTCTAGCTGGTTTTCACTGTCCCTTGGAACTGCATTCGCTGCCACACAGACATTCGCGCTCTGCTAAAGCATTGCTTCGTAATGGGGCAACACTCTGTATCTCTCTCTGGCAGAGCCCGGCTGCCAAATTGGAAACGTCCAGAGATTGCCGCCCACAGGAAAGCTGCCAGCACTGAAAGCTCTAGCTGGTTTTCACTGTCCCTTGGAACTGCATTCGCTGCCACACAGACATTCGCGCTCTGCTAAAGCATTGCTTCGTAACGGGGCAACACTCTGTATCTCTCTCTGGCAGAGCCCGGCTGCCAAATTGGAAACGTCCAGAGATTGCGCCCACAGGAAAGCTGCCAGCACTGAAAGCTCTAGCTGGTTTTCACTGTCCCTTGGAACTGCATTCGCTGCCACACAGACATTCGCGCTCTGCTAAAGCATTGCTTCGTAATGGGGCAACACTCTGTATCTCTCTCTGGCAGAGCCCGGCTGCCAAATTGGAAACGTCCAGAGATTGCGCCACAGGAAAGCTGCCAGCACTGGAAAGCTCTAGCTGGTTTTCACTGTCCCTTGGAACTGCATTCGCTGCCACACAGACATTCGCGCTCTGCTAAAGCATTGCTTCGTAATGGGGGGCAACAACTCTGTATCTCTCTCTGGCAGAGCCCGGCTGCCAAATTGGAAACGTCCAGAGATTGCGCCCACAGGAAAGCTGCCAGCACTGAAAGCTCTAGCTGGTTTTCACTGTCCCTTGGAACTGCATTCGCTGCCACACAGACATTCGCGCTCTGCTAAAGCATTGCTTCGTAATGGGGCAACACTCTGTATCTCTCTCTGGCAGAGCCCGGCTGCCAAATTGGAAATGTCCAGAGATTGCGCCCACAGGAAAGCTGCCAGCACTGAAAGCTCTAGCTGGTTTTCACTGTCCCTTGGAACTGCATTCGCTGCCACACAGACATTCGCGCTCTGCTAAAGCTTTGCTTCGTAATGGGGCAACACTCTGTATCTCTCTCTGGCAGAGCCGGCTGCCAAATTGGAAACGTCCAGAGATTGCGCCCACAGGAAAGCTGCCAGCACTGAAAGCTCTAGCTGGTTTTCACTGTCCCTTGGAACTGCATTCGCTGCCACACAGACATTCGCGCTCTGCTAAAGCATTGCTTCGTAATGGGGCAACACTCTGTATCTCTCTCTGGCAGAGCCCGGCTGCCCAAATTGCGAAACGTCCAGAGATTGCGCCCACAGGAAAGCTGCCAGCACTGAAAGCTCTAGCTGGTTTTCACTGTCCCTTGGAACTGCATTCGCTGGCCACACAGACATTCGCGCTCTGCTAAAGCATTGCTTCGTAATGGGGCAACACTCTGTATCTCTCTCTGGCAGAGCCCGGCTGCCAAATTGGAAACGTCCAGAGATTGCGCCCACAGGAAAGCTGCCAGCACTGAAAGCTCTAGCTGGTTTTCACTGTCCCTTGGAACTGCATTCGCTGCCACACAGACATTCGCGCTCTGCTAAAGCATTGCTTCGTAATGGGGCAACACTCTGTATCTCTCTCTGGCAGAGCCCGGCTGCCAAATTGGAAACGTCCAGAGATTGCGCCCACAGGAAAGCTGCCAGCACTGAAAGCTCTAGCTGGTTTTCACTGTCCCTTGGAACTGCATTCGCTGCCACACAGACATTCGCGCTCTGCTAAAGCATTGCTTCGTAATGGGGCAACACTCTGTATCTCTCTCTGGCAGAGCCCGGCTGCCAAATTGGAAACGTCCAGAGATTGCGCCCACAGGAAAGCTGCCAGCACTGAAAGCTCTAGCTGGTTTTCACTGTCCCTTGGAACTGCATTCGCTGCCACACAGACATTCGCGCTCTGCTAAAGCATTGCTTCGTAATGGGGCAACACTCTGTATCTCTCTCTGGCAGAGCCCGGCTGCCAAATTGGAAACGTCCAGAGATTGCGCCCACAGGAAAGCTGCCAGCACTGAAAGCTCTAGCTGGTTTTCACTGTCCCTTGGAACTGCATTCGCTGCCACACAGACATTCACGCTCTGCTAAAGCATTGCTTCGTAATGGGGCAACACTCTGTATCTCTCTCTGGCAGAGCCCGGCTGCCAAATTGGAAACGTCCAGAGATTGCGCCCACAGGAAAGCTGCCAGCACTGAAAGCTCTAGCTGGTTTTCACTGTCCCTTGGAACTGCATTCGCTGCCACACAGACATTCGCGCTCTGCTAAAGCATTGCTTCGTAATGGGGCAACACTCTGTATCTCTCTCTGGCAGAGCCCGGCTGCCAAATTGGAAACGTCCAGAGATTGCGCCCACAGGAAAGCTGCCAGCACTGAAAGCTCTAGCTGGTTTTCACTGTCCCTTGGAACTGCATTCGCTGCCACACAGACATTCGCGCTCTGCTAAAGCATTGCTTCGTAATGGGGCAACACTCTGTATCTCTCTGTGGCAGAGCCCGGCTGCCAAATTGGAAACGTCCAGAGATTGCGCCCACAGGAAAGCTGCCAGCACTGAAAGCTCTAGCTGGTTTTCACTGTCCCTTGGAACTGCATTCGCTGCCACACAGACATTCGCGCTCTGCTAAAGCATTGCTTCGTAATGGGGCAACACTCTGTATCTCTCTCTGGCAGAGCCCGGCTGCCAAATTGGAAACGTCCAGAGATTGCGCCCACAGGAAAGCTGCCAGCACTGAAAGCTCTAGCTGGTTTTCACTGTCCCTTGGAACTGCATTCGCTGCCACACAGACATTCGCGCTCTGCTAAAGCATTGCTTCGTAATGGGGCAACACTCTGTATCTCTCTCTGGCAGAGCCCGGCTGCCAAATTGGAAACGTCCAGAGATTGCGCCCACAGGAAAGCTGCCAGCACTGAAAGCTCTAGCTGGTTTTCACTGTCCCTTGGAACTGCATTCGCTGCCACACAGACATTCGCGCTCTGCTAAAGCTTAACTTGGTAATTGGGCAACACTCTGTATCTCTCTCTGGCAGAGCCCGGCTGCCAAATTGGAAACGTCCAGAGATTGCGCCCACAGGAAAGCTGCCAGCACTGAAAGCTCTAGCTGGTTTTCACTGTCCCTTGGAACTGCATTCGCTGCCACACAGACATTCGCGCTCTGCTAAAGCTTAACTTGGTAATTGGGCAACACTCTGTATCTCTCTCTGGCAGAGCCCGGCTGCCAAATTGGAAACGTCCAGAGATTGCGCCCACAGGAAAGCTGCCAGCACTGAAAGCTCTAGCTGGTTTTCACTGTCCCTTGGAACTGCATTCGCTGCCACACAGACATTCGCGCTCTGCTAAAGCATTGCTTCGTAATGGGGCAACACTCTGTATCTCTCTCTGGCAGAGCCCGGCTGCCAAATTGGAAACGTCCAGACATTGCGCCCACAGGAAAGCTGCCAGCACTGAAAGCTCTAGCTGGTTTTCACTGTCCCTTGGAACTGCATTCGCTGCCACACAGACATTCGCGCTCTGCTAAAGCATTGCTTCCTAATGGGGCAACACTCTGTATCTCTCTGTGGCAGAGCCCGGCTGCCAAATTGGAAACGTCCAGAGATTGCGCCCACAGGAAAGCTGCCAGCACTGAAAGCTCTAGCTGGTTTTCACTGTCCCTTGGAACTGCATTCGCTGCCACACAGACATTCGCGCTCTGCTAAAGCATTGCTTCGTAATGGGGCAACACTCTGTATCTCTCTCTGGCAGAGCCCGGCTGCCAAATTGGAAACGTCCAGAGATTGCGCCCACAGGAAAGCTGCCAGCACTGAAAGCTCTAGCTGGTTTTCACTGTCCCTTGGAACTGCATTCGCTGCCACACAGACATTCGCGCTCTGCTAAAGCTTAACTTGGTAATTGGGCAACACTCTGTATCTCTCTCTGGCAGAGCCCGGCTGCCAAATTGGAAACGTCCAGAGATTGCGCCCACAGGAAAGCTGCCAGCACTGAAAGCTCTAGCTGGTTTTCACTGTCCCTTGGAACTGCATTCGCTGCCACACAGACATTTGCGCTCTGCTAAAGCATTGCTTCGTAATGGGGCAACACTCTGTATCTCTCTCTGGCAGAGCCCGGCTGCCAAATTGGAAACGTCCAGAGATTGCGCCCACAGGAAAGCTGCCAGCACTGAAAGCTCTAGCTGGTTTTCACTGTCCCTTGGAACTGCATTCGCTGCCACACAGACATTCGCGCTCTGCTAAAGCATTGCTTCGTAATGGGGCAACACTCTGTATCTCTCTCTGGCAGAGCCCGGCTGCCAAATTGGAAACGTCCAGAGATTGCGCCCACAGGAAAGCTGCCAGCACTGAAAGCTCTAGCTGGTTTTCACTGTCCCTTGGAACTGCATTCGCTGCCACACAGACATTCGCGCTCTGCTAAAGCATTGCTTCCTAATGGGGCAACACTCTGTATCTCTCTCTGGCAGAGCCCGGCTGCCAAATTGGAAACGTCCAGAGATTGCGCCCACAGGAAAGCTGCCAGCACTGAAAGCTCTAGCTGGTTTTCACTGTCCCTTGGAACTGCATTCGCTGCCACACAGACATTCGCGCTCTGCTAAAGCATTGCTTCGTAATGGGGCAACACTCTGTATCTCTCTCTGGCAGAGCCCGGCTGCCAAATTGGAAACGTCCAGACATTGCGCCCACAGGAAAGCTGCCAGCACTGAAAGCTCTAGCTGGTTTTCACTGTCCCTTGGAACTGCATTCGCTGCCACACAGACATTCGCGCTCTGCTAAAGCTTAACTTGGTAATTGGGCAACACTCTGTATCTCTCTCTCGCAGAGCCCGGCTGCCAAATTGGAAACGTCCAGAGATTGCGCCCACAGGAAAGCTGCCAGCACTGAAAGCTCTAGCTGGTTTTCACTGTCCCTTGGAACTGCATTCGCTGCCACACAGACATTCGCGCTCTGCTAAAGCATTGCTTCGTAATGGGGCAACACTCTGTATCTCTCTCTGGCAGAGCCCGGCTGCCAAATTGGAAACGTCCAGACATTGCGCCCACAGGAAAGCTGCCAGCACTGAAAGCTCTAGCTGGTTTTCACTGTCCCTTGGAACTGCATTCGCTGCCACACAGACATTCGCGCTCTGCTAAAGCATTGCTTCGTAATGGGGCAACACTCTGTATCTCTCTCTGGCAGAGCCCGGCTGCCAAATTGGAAACGTCCAGAGATTGCGCCCACAGGAAAGATGCCAGCACTGAAAGCTCTAGCTGGTTTTCACTGTCCCTTGGAACTGCATTCGCTGCCACACAGACATTCGCGCTCTGCTAAAGCTTTGCTTCGTAATGGGGCAACACTCTGTATCTCTCTCTGGCAGAGCCCGGCAGTGAAATTGGAAAGGTCCAGAGATTGCGCCCACAGGAAAGCTGCCAGCACTGAAAGCTCTAGCTGGTTTTCACTGTCCCTTGGAACTGCATTCGCTGCCACACAGACATTCGCGCTCTGCTAAAGCATTGCTTCGTAATGGGGCAACACTCTGTATCTCTCTCTGGCAGAGCCCGGCTGCCAAATTGGAAACGTCCAGAGATTGCGCCCACAGGAAAGATGCCAGCACTGAAAGCTCTAGCTGGTTTTCACTGTCCCTTGGAACTGCATTCGCTGCCACACAGACATTCGCGCTCTGCTAAAGCTTTGCTTCGTAATGGGGCAACACTCTGTATCTCTCTCTGGCAGAGCCCGGCTGCCAAATTGGAAACGTCCAGACATTGCGCCCACAGGAAAGCTGCCAGCACTGAAAGCTCTAGCTGGTTTTCACTGTCCCTTGGAACTGCATTCGCTGCCACACAGACATTCGCGCTCTGCTAAAGCTTAACTTGGTAATTGGGCAACACTCTGTATCTCTCTCTGGCAGAGCCCGGCTGCCAAATTGGAAACGTCCAGACATTGCGCCCACAGGAAAGCTGCCAGCACTGAAAGCTCTAGCTGGTTTTCACTGTCCCTTGGAACTGCATTCGCTGCCACACAGACATTCGCGCTCTGCTAAAGCATTGCTTCGTAATGGGGCAACACTCTGTATCTCTCTCTGGCAGAGCCCGGCTGCCAAATTGGAAACGTCCAGAGATTGCGCCCACAGGAAAGCTGCCAGCACTGAAAGCTCTAGCTGGTTTTCACTGTCCCTTGGAACTGCATTCGCTGCCACACAGACATTCGCGCTCTGCTAAAGCTTTGCTTCGTAATGGGGCAACACTCTGTATCTCTCTCTGGCAGAGCCCGGCTGCCAAATTGGAAACGTCCAGAGATTGCGCCCACAGGAAAGCTGCCAGCACTGAAAGCTCTAGCTGGTTTTCACTGTCCCTTGGAACTGCATTCGCTGCCACACAGACATTCGCGCTCTGCTAAAGCTTTGCTTCGTAATGGGGCAACACTCTGTATCTCTCTCTGGCAGAGCCCGGCTGCCAAATTGGAAACGTCCAGAGATTGCGCCCACAGGAAAGCTGCCAGCACTGAAAGCTCTAGCTGGTTTTCACTGTCCCTTGGAACTGCATTCGCTGCCACACAGACATTCGCGCTCTGCTAAAGCTTTGCTTCGTAATGGGGCAACACTCTGTATCTCTCTCTGGCAGAGCCCGGCTGCCAAATTGGAAACGTCCAGAGATTGCGCCCACAGGAAAGCTGCCAGCACTGAAAGCTCTAGCTGGTTTTCACTGTCCCTTGGAACTGCATTCGCTGCCACACAGACATTCGCGCTCTGCTAAAGCTTTGCTTCGTAATTGGGCAACACTCTGTATCTCTCTCTGGCAGAGCCCGGCTGCCAAATTGGAAACGTCCAGAGATTGCGCCCACAGGAAAGCTGCCAGCACTGAAAGCTCTAGCTGGTTTTCACTGTCCCTTGGAACTGCATTCGCTGCCACACAGACATTCGCGCTCTGCTAAAGCTTTGCTTCGTAATGGGGCAACACTCTGTATCTCTCTCTGGCAGAGCCCGGCTGCCAAATTGGAAACGTCCAGAGATTGCGCCCACAGGAAAGCTGCCAGCACTGAAAGCTCTAGCTGGTTTTCACTGTCCCTTGGAACTGCATTCGCTGCCACACAGACATTCGCGCTCTGCTAAAGCATTGCTTCCTAATGGGGCAACACTTTGTATCTCTCTCTGGCAGAGCCCGGCTGCCAAATTGGAAACGTCCAGAGATTGCGCCCACAGGAAAGGTGCCAGCACTGAAAGCTCTAGCTGGTTTTCACTGTCCCTTGGAACTGCATTCGCTGCCACACAGACATTCGCGCTCTGCTAAAGCATTGCTTCGTAATGGGGCAACACTCTGTATCTCTCTCTGGCAGAGCCCGGCTGCCAAATTGGAAACGTCCAGAGATTGCGCCCACAGGAAAGCTGCCAGCACTGAAAGCTCTAGCTGGTTTTCACTGTCCCTTGGAACTGCATTCGCTGCCACACAGACATTCGCGCTCTGCTAAAGCTTTGCTTCGTAATGGGGCAACACTCTGTATCTCTCTCTGGCAGAGCCCGGCTGCCAAATTGGAAACGTCCAGAGATTGCGCCCACAGGAAAGCTGCCAGCACTGAAAGCTCTAGCTGGTTTTCACTGTCCCTTGGAACTGCATTCGCTGCCACACAGACATTCGCACTCTGCTAAAGCATTGCTTCGTAATGGGGCAACACTCTGTATCTCTCTCTGGCAGAGCCCGGCTGCCAAATTGGAAACGTCCAGAGATTGCGCCCACAGGAAAGCTGCCAGCACTGAAAGCTCTAGCTGGTTTTCACTGTCCCTTGGAACTGCATTCGCTGCCACACAGACATTCGCGCTCTGCTAAAGCATTGCTTCGTAATGGGGCAACACTCTGTATCTCTCTCTGGCAGAGCCCGGCTGCCAAATTGGAAACGTCCAGAGATTGCGCCCACAGGAAAGCTGCCAGCACTGAAAGCTCTAGCTGGTTTTCACTGTCCCTTGGAACTGCATTCGCTGCCACACAGACATTCGCGCTCTGCTAAAGCATTGCTTCGTAATGGGGCAACACTCTGTATCTCTCTCTGGCAGAGCCCGGCTGCCAAATTGGAAACGTCCAGAGATTGCGCCCACAGGAAAGCTGCCAGCACTGAAAGCTCTAGCTGGTTTTCACTGTCCCTTGGAACTGCATTCGCTGCCACACAGACATTCGCGCTCTGCTAAAGCTTTGCTTCGTAATGGGGCAACACTCTGTATCTCTCTCTGGCAGAGCCCGGCTGCCAAATTGGAAACGTCCAGACATTGCGCCCACAGGAAAGCTGCCAGCACTGAAAGCTCTAGCTGGTTTTCACTGTCCCTTGGAACTGCATTCGCTGCCACACAGACATTCGCGCTCTGCTAAAGCTTTGCTTCGTAATGGGGCAACACTCTGTATCTCTCTCTGGCAGAGCCCGGCTGCCAAATTGGAAACGTCCAGAGATTGCGCCCACAGGAAAGCTGCCAGCACTGAAAGCTCTAGCTGGTTTTCACTGTCCCTTGGAACTGCATTCGCTGCCACACAGACATTCGCGCTCTGCTAAAGCTTTGCTTCGTAATGGGGCAACACTCTGTATCTCTCTCTGGCAGAGCCCGGCTGACAAATTGGAAACGTTCAGCCATTGCGCCCACAGGAAAGCTGCCAGCACTGAAAGCTCTAGCTGGTTTTCACTGTCCCTTGGAACTGCATTCGCTGCCACACAGACATTCGCGCTCTGCTAAAGCATTGCTTCGTAATGGGGCAACACTCTGTATCTCTCTCTGGCAGAGCCCGGCTGCCAAATTGGAAACGTCCAGAGATTGCGCCCACAGGAAAGCTGCCAGCACTGAAAGCTCTAGCTGGTTTTCACTGTCCCTTGGAACTGCATTCGCTGCCACACAGACATTCGCGCTCTGCTAAAGCATTGCTTCGTAATGGGGCAACACTCTGTATCTCTCTCTGGCAGAGCCCGGCTGCCAAATTGGAAACGTCCAGAGATTGCGCCCACAGGAAAGCTGCCAGCACTGAAAGCTCTAGCTGGTTTTCACTGTCCCTTGGAACTGCATTCGCTGCCACACAGACATTCGCGCTCTGCTAAAGCATTGCTTCGTAATGGGGCAACACTCTGTATCTCTCTCTGGCAGAGCCCGGCTGCCAAATTGGAAACGTCCAGAGATTGCGCCCACAGGAAAGCTGCCAGCACTGAAAGCTCTAGCTGGTTTTCACTGTCCCTTGGAACTGCATTCGCTGCCACACAGACATTCGCGCTCTGCTAAAGCATTGCTTCGTAATGGGGCAACACTCTGTATCTCTCTCTGGCAGAGCCCGGCTGCCAAATTGGAAATGTCCAGAGATTGCGCCCACAGGAAAGCTGCCAGCACTGAAAGCTCTAGCTGGTTTTCACTGTCCCTTGGAACTGCATTCGCTGCCACACAGACATTCGCGCTCTGCTAAAGCTTTGCTTCGTAATGGGGCAACACTCTGTATCTCTCTCTGGCAGAGCCCGGCTGCCAAATTGGAAACGTCCAGAGATTGCGCCCACAGGAAAGCTGCCAGCACTGAAAGCTCTAGCTGGTTTTCACTGTCCCTTGGAACTGCATTCGCTGCCACACAGACATTCGCGCTCTGCTAAAGCATTGCTTCGTAATGGGGCAACACTCTGTATCTCTCTCTGGCAGAGCCCGGCTGCCAAATTGGAAACGTCCAGAGATTGCGCCCACAGGAAAGCTGCCAGCACTGAAAGCTCTAGCTGGTTTTCACTGTCCCTTGGAACTGCATTCGCTGCCACACAGACATTCGCGCTCTGCTAAAGCATTGCTTCGTAATGGGGCAACACTCTGTATCTCTCTCTGGCAGAGCCCGGCTGCCAAATTGGAAACGTCCAGAGATTGCGCCCACAGGAAAGCTGCCAGCACTGAAAGCTCTAGCTGGTTTTCACTGTCCCTTGGAACTGCATTCGCTGCCACACAGACATTCGCGCTCTGCTAAAGCATTGCTTCCTAATGGGGCAACACTCTGTATCTCTCTCTGGCAGAGCCCGGCTGCCAAATTGGAAACGTCCAGACATTGCGCCCACAGGAAAGCTGCCAGCACTGAAAGCTCTAGCTGGTTTTCACTGTCCCTTGGAACTGCATTCGCTGCCACACAGACATTCGCGCTCTGCTAAAGCATTGCTTCGTAATGGGGCAACACTCTGTATCTCTCTCTGGCAGATCCCGGCTGCCAAATTGGAAACGTCCAGAGATTGCGCCCACAGGAAAGCTGCCAGCACTGAAAGCTCTAGCTGGTTTTCACTGTCCCTTGGAACTGCATTCGCTGCCACACAGACATTCGCGCTCTGCTAAAGCATTGCTTCGTAATGGGGCAACACTCTGTATCTCTCTCTGGCAGAGCCCGGCTGCCAAATTGGAAACGTCCAGAGATTGCGCCCACAGGAAAGCTGCCAGCACTGAAAGCTCTAGCTGGTTTTCACTGTCCCTTGGAACTGCATTCGCTGCCACACAGACATTCACGCTCTGCTAAAGCATTGCTTCGTAATGGGGCAACACTCTGTATCTCTCTCTGGCAGAGCCCGGCTGCCAAATTGGAAACGTCCAGAGATTGCGCCCACAGGAAAGCTGCCAGCACTGAAAGCTCTAGCTGGTTTTCACTGTCCCTTGGAACTGCATTCGCTGCCACACAGACATTCGCGCTCTGCTAAAGCATTGCTTCGTAATGGGGCAACACTCTGTATCTCTCTCTGGCAGAGCCCGGCTGCCAAATTGGAAACGTCCAGAGATTGCGCCCACAGGAAAGCTGCCAGCACTGAAAGCTCTAGCTGGTTTTCACTGTCCCTTGGAACTGCATTCGCTGCCACACAGACATTCGCGCTCTGCTAAAGCATTGCTTCGTAATGGGGCAACACTCTGTATCTCTCTGTGGCAGAGCCCGGCTGCCAAATTGGAAACGTCCAGAGATTGCGCCCACAGGAAAGCTGCCAGCACTGAAAGCTCTAGCTGGTTTTCACTGTCCCTTGGAACTGCATTCGCTGCCACACAGACATTCGCGCTCTGCTAAAGCATTGCTTCGTAATGGGGCAACACTCTGTATCTCTCTCTGGCAGAGCCCGGCTGCCAAATTGGAAACGTCCAGAGATTGCGCCCACAGGAAAGCTGCCAGCACTGAAAGCTCTAGCTGGTTTTCACTGTCCCTTGGAACTGCATTCGCTGCCACACAGACATTCGCGCTCTGCTAAAGCATTGCTTCGTAATGGGGCAACACTCTGTATCTCTCTCTGGCAGAGCCCGGCTGCCAAATTGGAAACGTCCAGAGATTGCGCCCACAGGAAAGCTGCCAGCACTGAAAGCTCTAGCTGGTTTTCACTGTCCCTTGGAACTGCATTCGCTGCCACACAGACATTCGCGCTCTGCTAAAGCTTAACTTGGTAATTGGGCAACACTCTGTATCTCTCTCTGGCAGAGCCCGGCTGCCAAATTGGAAACGTCCAGAGATTGCGCCCACAGGAAAGATGCCAGCACTGAAAGCTCTAGCTGGTTTTCACTGTCCCTTGGAACTGCATTCGCTGCCACACAGACATTCGCGCTCTGCTAAAGCATTGCTTCCTAATGGGGCAACACTCTGTATCTCTCTCTGGCAGAGCCCGGCTGCCATATTGGAAACGTCCAGAGATTGCGCCCACAGGAAAGCTGCCAGCACTGAAAGCTCTAGCTGGTTTTCACTGTCCCTTGGAACTGCATTCGCTGCCACACAGACATTCGCGCTCTGCTAAAGCATTGCTTCGTAATGGGGCAACACTCTGTATCTCTCTCTGGCAGAGCCCGGCTGCCAAATTGGAAACGTCCAGAGATTGCGCCCACAGGAAAGCTGCCAGCACTGAAAGCTCTAGCTGGTTTTCACTGTCCCTTGGAACTGCATTCGCTGCCACACAGACATTCGCGCTCTGCTAAAGCATTGCTTCGTAATGGGGCAACACTCTGTATCTCTCTCTGGCAGAGCCCGGCTGCCAAATTGGAAACGTCCAGAGATTGCGCCCACAGGAAAGATGCCAGCACTGAAAGCTCTAGCTGGTTTTCACTGTCCCTTGGAACTGCATTCGCTGCCACACAGACATTTGCGCTCTGCTAAAGCATTGCTTTGTAATGGGGCAACACTCTGTATCTCTCTCTGGCAGAGCCCGGCTGCCAAATTGGAAACGTCCAGAGATTGCGCCCACAGGAAAGCTGCCAGCACTGAAAGCTCTAGCTGGTTTTCACTGTCCCTTGGAACTGCATTCGCTGCCACACAGACATTCGCGCTCTGCTAAAGCATTGCTTCCTAATGGGGCAACACTCTGTATCTCTCTCTGGCAGAGCCCGGCTGCCAAATTGGAAACGTCCAGACATTGCGCCCACAGGAAAGCTGCCAGCACTGAAAGCTCTAGCTGGTTTTCACTGTCCCTTGGAACTGCATTCGCTGCCACACAGACATTCGCGCTCTGCTAAAGCTTTGCTTCGTAATGGGGCAACACTCTGTATCTCTCTCTGGCAGAGCCCGGCTGCCAAATTGGAAACGTCCAGACATTGCGCCCACAGGAAAGCTGCCAGCACTGAAAGCTCTAGCTGGTTTTCACTGTCCCTTGGAACTGCATTCGCTGCCACACAGACATTCGCGCTCTGCTAAAGCTTAACTTGGTAATTGGGCAACACTCTGTATCTCTCTCTGGCAGAGCCCGGCTGCCAAATTGGAAACGTCCAGAGATTGCGCCCACAGGAAAGCTGCCAGCACTGAAAGCTCTAGCTGGTTTTCACTGTCCCTTGGAACTGCATTCGCTGCCACACAGACATTCGCGCTCTGCTAAAGCATTGCTTCGTAATGGGGCAACACTCTGTATCTCTCTCTGGCAGAGCCCGGCTGCCAAATTGGAAACGTCCAGACATTGCGCCCACAGGAAAGCTGCCAGCACTGAAAGCTCTAGCTGGTTTTCACTGTCCCTTGGAACTGCATTCGCTGCCACACAGACATTCGCGCTCTGCTAAAGCATTGCTTCGTAATGGGGCAACACTCTGTATCTCTCTCTGGCAGAGCCCGGCTGCCAAATTGGAAACGTCCAGAGATTGCGCCCACAGGAAAGCTGCCAGCACTGAAAGCTCTAGCTGGTTTTCACTGTCCCTTGGAACTGCATTCGCTGCCACACAGACATTCGCGCTCTGCTAAAGCTTTGCTTCGTAATGGGGCAACACTCTGTATCTCTCTCTGGCAGAGCCCGGCAGTGAAATTGGAAACGTCCAGAGATTGCGCCCACAGGAAAGCTGCCAGCACTGAAAGCTCTAGCTGGTTTTCACTGTCCCTTGGAACTGCATTCGCTGCCACACAGACATTCGCGCTCTGCTAAAGCATTGCTTCGTAATGGGGCAACACTCTGTATCTCTCTCTGGCAGAGCCCGGCTGCCAAATTGGAAACGTCCAGAGATTGCGCCCACAGGAAAGATGCCAGCACTGAAAGCTCTAGCTGGTTTTCACTGTCCCTTGGAACTGCATTCGCTGCCACACAGACATTCGCGCTCTGCTAAAGCTTTGCTTCGTAATGGGGCAACACTCTGTATCTCTCTCTGGCAGAGCCCGGCTGCCAAATTGGAAACGTCCAGAGATTGCGCCCACAGGAAAGATGCCAGCACTGAAAGCTCTAGCTGGTTTTCACTGTCCCTTGGAACTGCATTCGCTGCCACACAGACATTCGCGCTCTGCTAAAGCATTGCTTCCTAATGGGGCAACACTCTGTATCTCTCTCTGGCAGAGCCCGGCTGCCAAATTGGAAACGTCCAGAGATTGCGCCCACAGGAAAGATGCCAGCACTGAAAGCTCTAGCTGGTTTTCACTGTCCCTTGGAACTGCATTCGCTGCCACACAGACATTCGTGCTCTGCTAAAGCATTGCTTCCTAATGGGGCAACACTCTGTATCTCTCTCTGGCAGAGCCCGGCTGCCAAATTGGAAACGTCCAGACATTGCGCCCACAGGAAAGCTGCCAGCACTGAAAGCTCTAGCTGGTTTTCACTGTCCCTTGGAACTGCATTCGCTGCCACACAGACATTCGCGCTCTGCTAAAGCATTGCTTCGTAATGGGGCAACACTCTGTATCTCTCTCTGGCAGAGCCCGGCTGCCAAATTGGAAACGTCCAGAGATTGCGCCCACAGGAAAGCTGCCAGCACTGAAAGCTCTAGCTGGTTTTCACTGTCCCTTGGAACTGCATTCGCTGCCACACAGACATTCGCGCTCTGCTAAAGCATTGCTTCGTAATGGGGCAACACTCTGTATCTCTCTCTGGCAGAGCCCGGCTGCCAAATTGGAAACGTCCAGAGATTGCGCCCACAGGAAAGCTGCCAGCACTGAAAGCTCTAGCTGGTTTTCACTGTCCCTTGGAACTGCATTCGCTGCCACACAGACATTCGCGCTCTGCTAAAGCTTAACTTGGTAATTGGGCAACACTCTGTATCTCTCTCTGGCAGAGCCCGGCTGCCAAATTGGAAACGTCCAGAGATTGCGCCCACAGGAAAGCTGCCAGCACTGAAAGCTCTAGCTGGTTTTCACTGTCCCTTGGAACTGCATTCGCTGCCACACAGACATTCGCGCTCTGCTAAAGCATTGCTTCGTAATGGGGCAACACTCTGTATCTCTCTCTGGCAGAGCCCGGCTGCCAAATTGGAAACGTCCAGAGATTGCGCCCACAGGAAAGCTGCCAGCACTGAAAGCTCTAGCTGGTTTTCACTGTCCCTTGGAACTGCATTCGCTGCCACACAGACATTCGCGCTCTGCTAAAGCATTGCTTCGTAATGGGGCAACACTCTGTATCTCTCTCTGGCAGAGCCCGGCTGCCAAATTGGAAACGTCCAGAGATTGCGCCCACAGGAAAGATGCCAGCACTGAAAGCTCTAGCTGGTTTTCACTGTCCCTTGGAACTGCATTCGCTGCCACACAGACATTCGCGCTCTGCTAAAGCATTGCTTCCTAATGGGGCAACACTCTGTATCTCTCTCTGGCAGAGCCCGGCTGCCATATTGGAAACGTCCAGAGATTGCGCCCACAGGAAAGCTGCCAGCACTGAAAGCTCTAGCTGGTTTTCACTGTCCCTTGGAACTGCATTCGCTGCCACACAGACATTCGCGCTCTGCTAAAGCATTGCTTCGTAATGGGGCAACACTCTGTATCTCTCTCTGGCAGAGCCCGGCTGCCAAATTGGAAACGTCCAGAGATTGCGCCCACAGGAAAGCTGCCAGCACTGAAAGCTCTAGCTGGTTTTCACTGTCCCTTGGAACTGCATTCGCTGCCACACAGACATTCGCGCTCTGCTAAAGCATTGCTTCGTAATGGGGCAACACTCTGTATCTCTCTCTGGCAGAGCCCGGCTGCCAAATTGGAAACGTCCAGAGATTGCGCCCACAGGAAAGCTGCCAGCACTGAAAGCTCTAGCTGGTTTTCACTGTCCCTTGGAACTGCATTCGCTGCCACACAGACATTTGCGCTCTGCTAAAGCATTGCTTCGTAATGGGGCAACACTCTGTATCTCTCTCTGGCAGAGCCCGGCTGCCAAATTGGAAACGTCCAGAGATTGCGCCCACAGGAAAGCTGCCAGCACTGAAAGCTCTAGCTGGTTTTCACTGTCCCTTGGAACTGCATTCGCTGCCACACAGACATTCGCGCTCTGCTAAAGCATTGCTTCGTAATGGGGCAACACTCTGTATCTCTCTCTGGCAGAGCCCGGCTGCCAAATTGGAAACGTCCAGAGATTGCGCCCACAGGAAAGCTGCCAGCACTGAAAGCTCTAGCTGGTTTTCACTGTCCCTTGGAACTGCATTCGCTGCCACACAGACATTCGCGCTCTGCTAAAGCATTGCTTCCTAATGGGGCAACACTCTGTATCTCTCTCTGGCAGAGCCCGGCTGCCAAATTGGAAACGTCCAGACATTGCGCCCACAGGAAAGCTGCCAGCACTGAAAGCTCTAGCTGGTTTTCACTGTCCCTTGGAACTGCATTCGCTGCCACACAGACATTCGCGCTCTGCTAAAGCTTTGCTTCGTAATGGGGCAACACTCTGTATCTCTCTCTGGCAGAGCCCGGCTGCCAAATTGGAAACGTCCAGACATTGCGCCCACAGGAAAGCTGCCAGCACTGAAAGCTCTAGCTGGTTTTCACTGTCCCTTGGAACTGCATTCGCTGCCACACAGACATTCGCGCTCTGCTAAAGCTTAACTTGGTAATTGGGCAACACTCTGTATCTCTCTCTGGCAGAGCCCGGCTGCCAAATTGGAAACGTCCAGAGATTGCGCCCACAGGAAAGCTGCCAGCACTGAAAGCTCTAGCTGGTTTTCACTGTCCCTTGGAACTGCATTCGCTGCCACACAGACATTCGCGCTCTGCTAAAGCATTGCTTCGTAATGGGGCAACACTCTGTATCTCTCTCTGGCAGAGCCCGGCTGCCAAATTGGAAACGTCCAGACATTGCGCCCACAGGAAAGCTGCCAGCACTGAAAGCTCTAGCTGGTTTTCACTGTCCCTTGGAACTGCATTCGCTGCCACACAGACATTCGCGCTCTGCTAAAGCATTGCTTCGTAATGGGGCAACACTCTGTATCTCTCTCTGGCAGAGCCCGGCTGCCAAATTGGAAACGTCCAGAGATTGCGCCCACAGGAAAGATGCCAGCACTGAAAGCTCTAGCTGGTTTTCACTGTCCCTTGGAACTGCATTCGCTGCCACACAGACATTCGCGCTCTGCTAAAGCTTTGCTTCGTAATGGGGCAACACTCTGTATCTCTCTCTGGCAGAGCCCGGCAGTGAAATTGGAAACGTCCAGAGATTGCGCCCACAGGAAAGCTGCCAGCACTGAAAGCTCTAGCTGGTTTTCACTGTCCCTTGGAACTGCATTCGCTGCCACACAGACATTCGCGCTCTGCTAAAGCATTGCTTCGTAATGGGGCAACACTCTGTATCTCTCTCTGGCAGAGCCCGGCTGCCAAATTGGAAACGTCCAGACATTGCGCCCACAGGAAAGCTGCCAGCACTGAAAGCTCTAGCTGGTTTTCACTGTCCCTTGGAACTGCATTCGCTGCCACACAGACATTCGCGCTCTGCTAAAGCTTTGCTTCGTAATGGGGCAACACTCTGTATCTCTCTCTGGCAGAGCCCGGCTGCCAAATTGGAAACGTCCAGACATTGCGCCCACAGGAAAGCTGCCAGCACTGAAAGCTCTAGCTGGTTTTCACTGTCCCTTGGAACTGCATTCGCTGCCACACAGACATTCGCGCTCTGCTAAAGCTTAACTTGGTAATTGGGCAACACTCTGTATCTCTCTCTGGCAGAGCCCGGCTGCCAAATTGGAAACGTCCAGAGATTGCGCCCACAGGAAAGCTGCCAGCACTGAAAGCTCTAGCTGGTTTTCACTGTCCCTTGGAACTGCATTCGCTGCCACACAGACATTCGCGCTCTGCTAAAGCATTGCTTCGTAATGGGGCAACACTCTGTATCTCTCTCTGGCAGAGCCCGGCTGCCAAATTGGAAACGTCCAGACATTGCGCCCACAGGAAAGCTGCCAGCACTGAAAGCTCTAGCTGGTTTTCACTGTCCCTTGGAACTGCATTCGCTGCCACACAGACATTCGCGCTCTGCTAAAGCATTGCTTCGTAATGGGGCAACACTCTGTATCTCTCTCTGGCAGAGCCCGGCTGCCAAATTGGAAACGTCCAGAGATTGCGCCCACAGGAAAGATGCCAGCACTGAAAGCTCTAGCTGGTTTTCACTGTCCCTTGGAACTGCATTCGCTGCCACACAGACATTCGCGCTCTGCTAAAGCTTTGCTTCGTAATGGGGCAACACTCTGTATCTCTCTCTGGCAGAGCCCGGCAGTGAAATTGGAAACGTCCAGAGATTGCGCCCACAGGAAAGCTGCCAGCACTGAAAGCTCTAGCTGGTTTTCACTGTCCCTTGGAACTGCATTCGCTGCCACACAGACATTCGCGCTCTGCTAAAGCATTGCTTCGTAATGGGGCAACACTCTGTATCTCTCTCTGGCAGAGCCCGGCTGCCAAATTGGAAACGTCCAGAGATTGCGCCCACAGGAAAGATGCCAGCACTGAAAGCTCTAGCTGGTTTTCACTGTCCCTTGGAACTGCATTCGCTGCCACACAGACATTCGCGCTCTGCTAAAGCTTTGCTTCGTAATGGGGCAACACTCTGTATCTCTCTCTGGCAGAGCCCGGCTGCCAAATTGGAAACGTCCAGACATTGCGCCCACAGGAAAGCTGCCAGCACTGAAAGCTCTAGCTGGTTTTCACTGTCCCTTGGAACTGCATTCGCTGCCACACAGACATTCGCGCTCTGCTAAAGCATTGCTTCGTAATGGGGCAACACTCTGTATCTCTCTCTGGCAGAGCCCGGCTGCCAAATTGGAAACGTCCAGAGATTGCGCCCACAGGAAAGCTGCCAGCACTGAAAGCTCTAGCTGGTTTTCACTGTCCCTTGGAACTGCATTCGCTGCCACACAGACATTCGCGCTCTGCTAAAGCTTTGCTTCGTAATGGGGCAACACTCTGTACCTCTCTCTGGCAGAGCCCGGCTGCCAAATTGGAAACGTCCAGACATTGCGCCCACAGGAAAGCTGCCAGCACTGAAAGCTCTAGCTGGTTTTCACTGTCCCTTGGAACTGCATTCGCTGCCACACAGACATTCGCGCTCTGCTAAAGCATTGCTTCGTAATGGGGCAACACTCTGTATCTCTCTCTGGCAGAGCCCGGCTGCCAAATTGGAAACGTCCAGAGATTGCGCCCACAGGAAAGCTGCCAGCACTGAAAGCTCTAGCTGGTTTTCACTGTCCCTTGGAACTGCATTCGCTGCCACACAGACATTCGCGCTCTGCTAAAGCTTTGCTTCGTAATGGGGCAACACTCTGTATCTCTCTCTGGCAGAGCCCGGCTGCCAAATTGGAAACGTCCAGAGATTGCGCCCACAGGAAAGCTGCCAGCACTGAAAGCTCTAGCTGGTTTTCACTGTCCCTTGGAACTGCATTCGCTGCCACACAGACATTCGCGCTCTGCTAAAGCTTTGCTTCGTAATGGGGCAACACTCTGTATCTCTCTCTGGCAGAGCCCGGCTGCCAAATTGGAAACGTCCAGAGATTGCGCCCACAGGAAAGCTGCCAGCACTGAAAGCTCTAGCTGGTTTTCACTGTCCCTTGGAACTGCATTCGCTGCCACACAGACATTCGCGCTCTGCTAAAGCTTTGCTTCGTAATGGGGCAACACTCTGTATCTCTCTCTGGCAGAGCCCGGCTGCCAAATTGGAAACGTCCAGAGATTGCGCCCACAGGAAAGCTGCCAGCACTGAAAGCTCTAGCTGGTTTTCACTGTCCCTTGGAACTGCATTCGCTGCCACACAGACATTCGCGCTCTGCTAAAGCTTTGCTTCGTAATTGGGCAACACTCTGTATCTCTCTCTGGCAGAGCCCGGCTGCCAAATTGGAAACGTCCAGAGATTGCGCCCACAGGAAAGCTGCCAGCACTGAAAGCTCTAGCTGGTTTTCACTGTCCCTTGGAACTGCATTCGCTGCCACACAGACATTCGCGCTCTGCTAAAGCTTTGCTTCGTAATGGGGCAACACTCTGTATCTCTCTCTGGCAGAGCCCGGCTGCCAAATTGGAAACGTCCAGAGATTGCGCCCACAGGAAAGCTGCCAGCACTGAAAGCTCTAGCTGGTTTTCACTGTCCCTTGGAACTGCATTCGCTGCCACACAGACATTCGCGCTCTGCTAAAGCATTGCTTCCTAATGGGGCAACACTTTGTATCTCTCTCTGGCAGAGCCCGGCTGCCAAATTGGAAACGTCCAGAGATTGCGCCCACAGGAAAGCTGCCAGCACTGAAAGCTCTAGCTGGTTTTCACTGTCCCTTGGAACTGCATTCGCTGCCACACAGACATTCGCGCTCTGCTAAAGCATTGCTTCGTAATGGGGCAACACTCTGTATCTCTCTCTGGCAGAGCCCGGCTGCCAAATTGGAAATGTCCAGAGATTGCGCCCACAGGAAAGCTGCCAGCACTGAAAGCTCTAGCTGGTTTTCACTGTCCCTTGGAACTGCATTCGCTGCCACACAGACATTCGCGCTCTGCTAAAGCTTTGCTTCGTAATGGGGCAACACTCTGTATCTCTCTCTGGCAGAGCCCGGCTGCCAAATTCGAAACGTCCAGAGATTGCGCCCACAGGAAAGCTGCCAGCACTGAAAGCTCTAGCTGGTTTTCACTGTCCCTTGGAACTGCATTCGCTGCCACACAGACATTCGCGCTCTGCTAAAGCATTGCTTCGTAATGGGGCAACACTCTGTATCTCTCTCTGGCAGAGCCCGGCTGCCAAATTGGAAACGTCCAGAGATTGCGCCCACAGGAAAGCTGCCAGCACTGAAAGCTCTAGCTGGTTTTCACTGTCCCTTGGAACTGCATTCGCTGCCACACAGACATTCGCGCTCTGCTAAAGCATTGCTTCCTAATGGGGCAACACTCTGTATCTCTCTCTGGCAGAGCCCGGCTGCCAAATTGGAAACGTCCAGAGATTGCGCCCACAGGAAAGCTGCCAGCACTGAAAGCTCTAGCTGGTTTTCACTGTCCCTTGGAACTGCATTCGCTGCCACACAGACATTCGCGCTCTGCTAAAGCATTGCTTCGTAATGGGGCAACACTCTGTATCTCTCTCTGGCAGAGCCCGGCTGCCAAATTGGAAACGTCCAGACATTGCGCCCACAGGAAAGCTGCCAGCACTGAAAGCTCTAGCTGGTTTTCACTGTCCCTTGGAACTGCATTCGCTGCCACACAGACATTCGCGCTCTGCTAAAGCATTGCTTCGTAATGGGGCAACACTCTGTATCTCTCTCTGGCAGAGCCCGGCTGCCAAATTGGAAACGTCCAGAGATTGCGCCCACAGGAAAGCTGCCAGCACTGAAAGCTCTAGCTGGTTTTCACTGTCCCTTGGAACTGCATTCGCTGCCACACAGACATTCGCGCTCTGCTAAAGCATTGCTTCCTAATGGGGCAACACTCTGTATCTCTCTCTGGCAGAGCCCGGCTGCCAAATTGGAAACGTCCAGAGATTGCGCCCACAGGAAAGCTGCCAGCACTGAAAGCTCTAGCTGGTTTTCACTGTCCCTTGGAACTGCATTCGCTGCCACACAGACATTCACGCTCTGCTAAAGCATTGCTTCGTAATGGGGCAACACTCTGTATCTCTCTCTGGCAGAGCCCGGCTGCCAAATTGGAAACGTCCAGAGATTGCGCCCACAGGAAAGCTGCCAGCACTGAAAGCTCTAGCTGGTTTTCACTGTCCCTTGGAACTGCATTCGCTGCCACACAGACATTCGCGCTCTGCTAAAGCATTGCTTCGTAATGGGGCAACACTCTGTATCTCTCTCTGGCAGAGCCCGGCTGCCAAATTGGAAACGTCCAGAGATTGCGCCCACAGGAAAGCTGCCAGCACTGAAAGCTCTAGCTGGTTTTCACTGTCCCTTGGAACTGCATTCGCTGCCACACAGACATTCGCGCTCTGCTAAAGCATTGCTTCGTAATGGGGCAACACTCTGTATCTCTCTGTGGCAGAGCCCGGCTGCCAAATTGGAAACGTCCAGAGATTGCGCCCACAGGAAAGCTGCCAGCACTGAAAGCTCTAGCTGGTTTTCACTGTCCCTTGGAACTGCATTCGCTGCCACACAGACATTCGCGCTCTGCTAAAGCATTGCTTCGTAATGGGGCAACACTCTGTATCTCTCTCTGGCAGAGCCCGGCTGCCAAATTGGAAACGTCCAGAGATTGCGCCCACAGGAAAGCTGCCAGCACTGAAAGCTCTAGCTGGTTTTCACTGTCCCTTGGAACTGCATTCGCTGCCACACAGACATTCGCGCTCTGCTAAAGCATTGCTTCGTAATGGGGCAACACTCTGTATCTCTCTCTGGCAGAGCCCGGCTGCCAAATTGGAAACGTCCAGAGATTGCGCCCACAGGAAAGCTGCCAGCACTGAAAGCTCTAGCTGGTTTTCACTGTCCCTTGGAACTGCATTCGCTGCCACACAGACATTCGCGCTCTGCTAAAGCTTAACTTGGTAATTGGGCAACACTCTGTATCTCTCTCTGGCAGAGCCCGGCTGCCAAATTGGAAACGTCCAGAGATTGCGCCCACAGGAAAGCTGCCAGCACTGAAAGCTCTAGCTGGTTTTCACTGTCCCTTGGAACTGCATTCGCTGCCACACAGACATTCGCGCTCTGCTAAAGCATTGCTTCGTAATGGGGCAACACTCTGTATCTCTCTCTGGCAGAGCCCGGCTGCCGAATTGGAAACGTCCAGAGATTGCGCCCACAGGAAAGCTGCCAGCACTGAAAGCTCTAGCTGGTTTTCACTGTCCCTTGGAACTGCATTCGCTGCCACACAGACATTCGCGCTCTGCTAAAGCATTGCTTCGTAATGGGGCAACACTCTGTATCTCTCTCTGGCAGAGCCCGGCTGCCAAATTGGAAACGTCCAGAGATTGCGCCCACAGGAAAGATGCCAGCACTGAAAGCTCTAGCTGGTTTTCACTGTCCCTTGGAACTGCATTCGCTGCCACACAGACATTCGCGCTCTGCTAAAGCATTGCTTCCTAATGGGGCAACACTCTGTATCTCTCTCTGGCAGAGCCCGGCTGCCATATTGGAAACGTCCAGAGATTGCGCCCACAGGAAAGCTGCCAGCACTGAAAGCTCTAGCTGGTTTTCACTGTCCCTTGGAACTGCATTCGCTGCCACACAGACATTCGCGCTCTGCTAAAGCATTGCTTCGTAATGGGGCAACACTCTGTATCTCTCTCTGGCAGAGCCCGGCTGCCAAATTGGAAACGTTAGAGATTGCGCCCACAGGAAAGATGCCAGCACTGAAAGCTCTAGCTGGTTTTCACTGTCCCTTGGAACTGCATTCGCTGCCACACAGACATTCGCGCTCTGCTAAAGCATTGCTTCGTAATGGGGCAACACTCTGTATCTCTCTCTGGCAGAGCCCGGCTGCCAAATTGGAAACGTCCAGACATTGCGCCCACAGGAAAGCTGCCAGCACTGAAAGCTCTAGCTGGTTTTCACTGTCCCTTGGAACTGCATTCGCTGCCACACAGACATTCGCGCTCTGCTAAAGCTTTGCTTCCTAATGGGGCAACACTCTGTATCTCTCTGTGGCAGAGCCCGGCTGCCAAATTGGAAACGTCCAGAGATTGCGCCCACAGGAAAGCTGTCAGCACTGAAAGCTCTAGCTGGTTTTCACTGTCCCTTGGAACTGCATTCGCTGCCACACAGACATTCGCGCTCTGCTAAAGCATTGCTTCGTAATGGGGCAACACTCTGTATCTCTCTCTGGCAGAGCCCGGCTGCCAAATTGGAAACGTCCAGAGATTGCGCCCACAGGAAAGCTGCCAGCACTGAAAGCTCTAGCTGGTTTTCACTGTCCCTTGGAACTGCATTCGCTGCCACACAGACATTCGCGCTCTGCTAAAGCATTGCTTCGTAATGGGGCAACACTCTGTATCTCTCTCTGGCAGAGCCCGGCTGCCAAATTGGAAATGTCCAGAGATTGCGCCCACAGGAAAGCTGCCAGCACTGAAAGCTCTAGCTGGTTTTCACTGTCCCTTGGAACTGCATTCGCTGCCACACAGACATTCGCGCTCTGCTAAAGCTTTGCTTCGTAATGGGGCAACACTCTGTATCTCTCTCTGGCAGAGCCCGGCTGCCAAATTCGAAACGTCCAGAGATTGCGCCCACAGGAAAGCTGCCAGCACTGAAAGCTCTAGCTGGTTTTCACTGTCCCTTGGAACTGCATTCGCTGCCACACAGACATTCGCGCTCTGCTAAAGCATTGCTTCGTAATGGGGCAACACTCTGTATCTCTCTCTGGCAGAGCCCGGCTGCCAAATTGGAAACGTCCAGAGATTGCGCCCACAGGAAAGCTGCCAGCACTGAAAGCTCTAGCTGGTTTTCACTGTCCCTTGGAACTGCATTCGCTGCCACACAGACATTCGCGCTCTGCTAAAGCATTGCTTCGTAATGGGGCAACACTCTGTATCTCTCTCTGGCAGAGCCCGGCTGCCAAATTGGAAACGTCCAGAGATTGCGCCCACAGGAAAGCTGCCAGCACTGAAAGCTCTAGCTGGTTTTCACTGTCCCTTGGAACTGCATTCGCTGCCACACAGACATTCGTGCTCTGCTAAAGCATTGCTTCGTAATGGGGCAACACTCTGTATCTCTCTCTGGCAGAGCCCGGCTGCCAAATTGGAAACGTCCAGACATTGCGCCCACAGGAAAGCTGCCAGCACTGAAAGCTCTAGCTGGTTTTCACTGTCCCTTGGAACTGCATTCGCTGCCACACAGACATTCGCGCTCTGCTAAAGCATTGCTTCGTAATGGGGCAACACTCTGTATCTCTCTCTGGCAGAGCCCGGCTGCCAAATTGGAAACGTCCAGAGATTGCGCCCACAGGAAAGCTGCCAGCACTGAAAGCTCTAGCTGGTTTTCACTGTCCCTTGGAACTGCATTCGCTGCCACACAGACATTCGCGCTCTGCTAAAGCATTGCTTCGTAATGGGGCAACACTCTGTATCTCTCTCTGGCAGAGCCCGGCTGCCAAATTGGAAACGTCCAGACATTGCGCCCACAGGAAAGCTGCCAGCACTGAAAGCTCTAGCTGGTTTTCACTGTCCCTTGGAACTGCATTCGCTGCCACACAGACATTCGCGCTCTGCTAAAGCTTTGCTTCCTAATGGGGCAACACTCTGTATCTCTCTGTGGCAGAGCCCGGCTGCCAAATTGGAAACGTCCAGAGATTGCGCCCACAGGAAAGCTGTCAGCACTGAAAGCTCTAGCTGGTTTTCACTGTCCCTTGGAACTGCATTCGCTGCCACACA